>NC_092264.1:1892500-1927500 GCF_036320965.1 Panulirus ornatus
GAACTGCACCTCGGGGACGAGGGATCTACGGCGTGCATCCTCAGGACGGTGGGTGACGGTCTGGATTTACTGGAATGTATGAAGTCGTGTAAGTACTACACAATGAAGCCTCACACACATACAATCGAGCCCGCCCCCTTCCCTTCACAACACCAACCGATCAGTCAAGCTAACATTATGGCGAACATACTCAATGATATAGTTTTTTAGGTAGTGAGGATGTCGCTTACCTCTGCAGGCAAATACAAATACATGCATATTCATATATATATATATATATATATATATATATATATATATATATATATATATATATATATATATAGTGAGGAAAAATGAAATACGTTAAGTCCCGAATGCACTTTCGTATATTACATCTTCATGGGAGAAGATATAATATATGATAATGTTATACATAATGTAATACACGAAAGTGCACTCGGGACTCATCGTGTTTCATTTTTCCGTATAGTTATCAGCAAATATTGGATCACAGGCAGCACTGTGACCTTACTACAATATATATATATATATATATATATATATATATATATATATATATATATATATATATATATATATATATATATATATATAAACTTACCACAAACACATAATAAAAATATGCATACAGATAACATATGACAGAAATACGCATATTGAAAATGTGAGAGAATACATTATCTACGATTAACAAATGTACAAGAAACAATTGAAAAATACAAGGGTTAACCTTGAAAAAAAGGCGAAGTAAAACAAAGACACAAACAAATAATAATGATATCTGGGAATAAAACAAAACAAACTTCTCAAGAAATCAAATTCCAAAAATACTCACCCCCTTGCAGCGTGGCACGCAGACTGCATCTCAAAACTACCCAAAGACGTACCTGCGAGGAAGATATGAAAATTATTTCCTGGAAACTCAAACATGAAAGTCATGATACGAGATTTGTTGCAAAGACAATCGTTGATACCTTGTGTAGGTGTGTGTGTGTGTGTGTGTGTGTGTGTGTGTGTGTAAACTCCTTAACTCTTGTTCTTCCTTTGATTACGTACCAGTTCACCTTTGATAACGTGTCAGTACGCCCTCCTACCCCTACAGAAATGAAGATAGCTCCATTGCACCGACAATAACGAAACCCAACAGAGTTATGGAGAAAATGAAACTGGACAGCATACAGAAATACAAAAAGCTGTAGTTCAAGAGATAGGGCCTCACGAGCGTCGAATTCCCTCTCTAGTTAGGCAATTAAGTTCAAACAGGTAATCACATGTAGATAACTGCGCGTAGCAGAACGGCGACACTTCACGCGATGATACCCGCCACGTCAACCTCCAACTACCATGAGGAAGGAGACGACAAAGAGATGAGGAAAGAAGAACGCAGAAGAGGAGCATATTCTCAACCGATTGTGTATATAATTTAACGGAATCTCCCCAGCGATGGTCCGACCCTGGGCTATACAAGGCCCTCCGGCGCACGGCCTGCATCACCGGGGAAGATTCTGTCAAGGTTTTAGACTTAATAGAGCGCGTGTTGAAAGGGGGAGAAAATTGCCTTATCAACAACACTACCCTGCGGAGGAGGTGGGCGGGAGGAGGAGGAGGAGAGTCGGGGAACAAGGGACGTGCTATGCCACCGGACCGCTAGAGGCGACGCTCCCGTTTAAAGACCCACTGGTTATCCCCCTTACTAAAGGTCAAAGGGCGTGTTGATGCTGCACCGCTGGGCAAGACTAAGACAGCAATGGCTGAGTCAGGCTAGGCAGGGTGAGGGGTGGGGGCGGGGGGGGGGGGGAGTTACCGGGGATGGACTTAAACCTAGCCATTACACACACACACACACACACACACACACACACACACACACACACACACACATGATCATCCCCAAGACAAAAATCTAGACAAGGTAAGATGGCCACTTTTACAACCGGAGAAAAGAGAGAGAGAGAGAGAGAGAGAGAGAGAGAGAGAGAGAGAGAGAGAGAGAGAGAGAGAGAGAGAGAGAGAGAGAGAGAGGAGAGAGAGAAGACGCCAATTAAAATTCTGGGTGGACGATTTTTACCAATTATATCGCATTTATTTAATCTGGCGATGGATTCCAGGTAATTAGTTTTTGCAGCGATCGCCCCAGGGAGGGACGGAGGGTGACATGTCGCCAGCGGTGGCCCATCCCACCATACCAGCCTGGCCAACCACACCATACCAGCCTGGTTCACCCTACCCACCATCCCAGCCCACTTCATCACCAGCCCGGCCCACACTACCATCAGCTCAGCCCACTTCATCACCGACCTGGCCCACACCGCCACCACCTTTGTTCAACCTACCACCAGCCCAGTTCTGACCACACCGTACAAAGGAGCGTAATTGCAGAATCAGGTGTTCAAAGATCTTTCACGGCCAATATCAGCGTGGCAGAGGAAGTGTACCACTGGAAACGGCTGATATCTCTAAGGCTACACTGTCTGGACCGCATGCGGGTGAGGTGTATCATCATCCATACCTGGAAATCCTTAACTGGCACGACAGGCATGGAAGACTTGGTGAAATACTACGTCTGAAATCCAAAGGTGCGATATACACCTCAAATATCCGGGCCCAAAGCTCTTCAACATCCTGCTTGCAATCATCCGAAACACTATGGTATAGTTTAAGAGCATCAAAGTGCACCAGACCAGCCAGGCTGTGAGGGGAGCCAGGTGAGCCTGCGGGATGCGGCTTCCAACAGCTTGGTCGACCAAAGACCCAACCCAACAGACCGAACGCAGCCCAGGCTGTTGGGGGTAGAAGATCTCCCGAAAACTTCACCAAGTACTCTCCTCACCGGGTATTGACCCCACCACCAGCCAGGCCCGTCCACCACCGAACCCAACCCATCCCCCATCACCAGCCTGGCCCACGCCACCATCCCACCCACACAGTCTTCTGTACCCACCAGAAATCTAATATTCCAATCTGGACGGAGTGATTAACCTAAGTAAGACTCGGGAACGTCTGCGCCATCTCCACGCAGATGTAATATACCTTGAGCCAGCCAGACAAGCCCTAAGTCTTACACTGCGTCTCTGCCAAAGGCGTAACACTTGCACAATTCTTTACCCTCTTAAACCAAGAAATTCCCGAAGACATATGCAGACTTAAAAGCTCACAAGCACCGCCACCCTCTTGCGCGCTCGGTATTCATCAAGAAGGAACTTGAACCAAAAGGGATATAGAAGGAGGAGGAGGAGGAAGAGGAGCGTGGAAGAGCACAACAATTATTCTAATTCCTTAACATGAACATAAATACCTATGCCAAGAGGTCGTGACAAGGACTCATAAACAATTCGGAGGATATCATTACCCAGTCATGTGGGAAATGATAAACTATGATTACTACTTAATCCTCACGGAGATACTATTTATGTCTTAACTAATAATCGTTCTGGACAAATCTAATTTAAACCTTTAAAACACGATAGATCTCAAATATACTTCCCACTCACACAAGCAAATAAACATATCACAAACTGTAACACCCAAATAATAATAAGAACAATAATTATAGTTATAACTACTATCATAATTATCATTATCATTAGTAGCAGTATTATCATTATCATCATTATTGCATTAAAAGAGATAGCTTGGAAAAGCACTACGGCACTACTCATGTATCGTGTTACAGATAATACTTATAATTATCATCTTGATATTTATGCAATGATCTTGTATAATGCTGTAGAAATCCCTTCTCTCTCTGGGTACAAGCAAGGTACATGGACCAGATGGCTTCAGAACTTACGCCTGTGCTTGGTCGTCTATTCCGTCTCTGCTCAAAAAAAACACTTTTTCTCTTCTCAGAAACATGTATTAGTAGCCTATCCCGGAGAAGGGAGACTGTTCCAACCCTTCCTAAAATCGTCCAGTTCCTCTGACCTCTACTTGTCTCCAAACTCTTTGAATCTCTCCTGAAATGCCATTTCCTCAAACACCTTGAATATCACTGTCTCTGATCATCATGATGGCTTTCGCAGGGTGTGGGCCAACTGTAATATCCCTGAACCCCCGATCTTACTATAGTCTGGTCATCATCTCCAAGAGACTTTGGGGAATCCTATGTTGTAGCCGTTGATATATCAAGAGCCACCGACAGAGTGGCATCGGGGTCTCATCTCCAAGCTTCCCTATTTTGGGTTTCCTCCCTCACTATCTTCCTTCTCTGGACGGTCTGTCTCTGTAATTGTCAATGGACTAACCTCTGCCTCTTTCCCTATCAACAGCGGTGTCCCTTAAGGATCTGTCCTGTCTGCTACGCTCTCGTTCCATCGCATAAAGGATTCTCTTTCGTCAACAGACGACCATAGGACATCATACGCTGACGACTCAACACTACGTTCCACCACTTCTTTCATATACACTTTATTATCTCTTGCCTGATCTGCGTCCTGTCTCGTCACAACTTCTACTGTGAACTCGAGACTTGAGAGAATTTCCCAGTGGGGTAGCTGCAAACTAAAGTTTAAATTCCTCTCTCTCTCTCTCTCTCTCTCTCTCTCTCTCTCTCTCTCTCTCTCTCTCTCTCTCTCTCTCTCTCTCTCTCCCTAAAAACCCCTCACAACTTTCTCATATCTTTTGATGGATCTGCAACTAACCCACCCAACACAATAAACATACTTGGTTTCGCTGGAACATCTTGAGATATCTTGGCAACCTCACATTATACACATAGCCATGTCTGCCTCTTAGAAACGAGAATCCTGTTCAAATGCCGTAAATTCTCTTCTGAACAGTTGCTACGTCTTCTCACATCTGAGGAGGTTCCATCTCTGAATACTTATATGACTGAGTTCAAGTCCAAAGCAGTCACAGACTTATCAACTCTTCCAGTCTGATGTCAAAACATGACCAGTATGCCCTTCGCCTAGACAGATGGTTCGCTTTCCTTTATCTATAGATATTACTCTGGTTTCTACACTCGATAAGTGGCTACTTATGCACCACCGCCTTTAGTCGGACCCTGTTAAATCAAAACTTGGCACGCTACTGCGTCACATGATCACCGTGTGACCATTAGCAACTCAAGGGTGTGCCGATGTGATACCTGTTTCTTTCCCAACACCTCTAGGCTCTGGTACTCGGTACCACCGCTGTGTCTTACCTGGCAACAACGACCTGCCCTTTACATGGCAAGTTGTCCACTTCTTCAGAATCCTCAAGACTATTTCTCATCTCCTCTTGTTTCTCTCCCTGTAACCCTTGTCACATTTCAATTTAACTCTGGCCTGAACATGGACTTCTGGGTTCGTGACTGGAGCTTCCAACTAAAAAAAAAAAAAAAAAAAAAAAAAAAAAAAAAAAATTGAAGCTCAGCTGATGTTTGGCTGAAGATTTCGTGTTGTTTCATCGCACACCGTCCAACCCATCACATCCGCTGGTGTTAATAAACAAAGGTCCAACGGCGTACATCATATGATATGAAAAGATTCACTACGAGATATTCAACAATGAGTTAATCATTCCTGTGTTACATATTGGAGTTAGGCAGTCATTTCCAATGTTAAAAACTAGAAAGACAATCTTTTCCGTTCTTATAAACTGGAGTAAGGCAAATATATGTTACGAAAGGGGAGTGAGCCAATCATTTCATATGTTACAAACTGGAGCTAATCATTTTCAGTCAAATACTGGAACGAACCAATCATTGCTCGTGTTACAGACTGGAGTGGACTAATTATCCCACCAGTTGAGGACCGGAGCAAACCAATCTTATACCATGGCACGGACTGAACTGAGCCAATCATCCTCTTTCTCGCAGACTGGTGAGAGCAAATCCACCATCGTCACCATCACCACCGCCATCACCACCACCATCATCACCGGTGTTACTACGTCTGATCCGTACTGGGCCAACCAACTGCTGTAAGGTGACCAAATGATCATCCAAACCAAATTGGACCAACCACAAGCTATGGAAATAGCTCAATTTAAGTCTACAAGTCAGGCTGGTCCAGTCACTTAGTGATAAGAGAAAGAGACTGGACGACTGTATCCATGATGGACAGGCAAGAGACTAGTGCTCACTGGACGACAGTCAAAGTTCAGTCGACAGTCCACGTGGAACGAATTGCCCTTTTAAAGGACTATACACACAAAAAAAAATCCAATCTCTTCGAGTATTCACTGCTGAATTTTTGCATTCCATGCAGACTACCTAAATCCCCGGGGCTTTGAAAAAAAAAATCTCCAGCCCAGCAGCTGATTGCCATGCCCTAGACAGTCTCTCCGTTGAACGAAACCCCAGGAGAAATTAATTCCTTTCATGCGTTCAATCATACACAACCATCGGTCATGGAGGGAACTCCCCAGTGCACCACGCACTTGCATCAAAACTTCAATGATTGTGAACACTATAGTTTGGCTCGTACATTGGTTTTGTGAGTATATATAAATATATATGTATATATATATATATATATATATATATATATATATATATATATATATATATATATATATATATATATATATATACATACAAAATGGAATTTCATCTTGAATTGCTTTAGTATGGAGGCTGAACTTGAGTTATAAGAATCAGTCACTTCAATCATCGGTGGCCCCATATTCCTCACCTTGCCCAACATAGCTATAAACTCTCTCTCTCTCTCTCTCTCTCTCTCTCTCTCTCTCTCTCTCTCTCTCTCTCTCTCTCTCTCTAGCCATGACGTCATCCCAGGAAATGAGACGCCATTACCTGAACATTTACTCTCCACCGCAGATGATAACGACCGTTGCAATATTTATATAAGTTGTTACCTAATCAGGACAGGGTGAATCGCTGTGATAGTGCGGCTATAATCAGCTTAGCGCAAAGCCTTTTCATATCTGATTTCATTTGTGGAGTAGAGAGAGAGAGAGAGAGAGAGAGAGAGAGAGAGAGAGAGAGAGAGAGAGAGAGAGAGAGAGAGAGAGAGAGAGAGTGTGTGTGTGTGTGTGTGTGTGTGTGTGTGTTTAGCAACACCTTCCTCAGATGGACATGTCCAGCCGACCTGCGTACTTTCGCTCGTTCTGGGCCAATTGGCTCCCATAATCCTTCCCCACCTGCCCCTCTCTCTCTCTCTCTCTCTCTCTCTCTCTCTCTCTCTCTCTCTCTCTCTCTCTCTCTCTCTCTCTCTCTATCTATCTACCTATCTATCTATCTCTCTCTCATACAATGACCGTTCCATGCAAGCCCTATCTCATGTCAAAAATTTATTCGTAATTACTCGTACCAAATTAGGAAGGCTCTCTCTCTCTCTCTCTCTCTCTCTCTCTCTCTCTCTCTCTCTCTATTCGTAATTACTCGTACCAAATTAGGAAGGTTCTCTCTCTCTCTCTCTCTCTCTCTCTCTCTCTCTCTCTCTCTCTCTCTCTCAACAACATGACCTACACTATTCGACTAACGACACGTACACTTCCTGAAGCACCTGCCTCTCCTTTACTGCCGGGGGGAGCAGGGTGGACCCCGGGTGATCCAATGTGGCAAATGACATCAGCAAAATACCTCCCTCTCGGGGGGTCAGGTGGCGCTCGGATCAGCTGGTACCCTCCGAGGCATCAGCTGATCCTTACAGATACCGACTGAGGCTTGTAAGGTCCGCTAGCCACTGCCTTTCAGGCGGATTAAAAGCCTTATGCTCGTTTTCGTAACTGAATATCTGGCACGAAGATAGTGACATTAACAAGGATACGTTGGTTCATATTAATTGTGATGAAACATGGTACTCTTAAGTGATAAGATTAAGCAGAATTTTAATTTCAATCAATGTACGCTGTTGGATAATTGCTTACATGGGTCATTATCATTACTTGCATACGACCGTGATAATTTCTTGTCCAAAACTTGCCAGTGACCACTATCAACAACCACACAACACGAACCAAACACGTCAACAGTAAACTAGCTAGCGCCGTCTACCTCACCACTAAAGTACTCACAAACTGACGAAGGCGTCGTCTTCGTAATGCTATCAGGAAAACAGAGACGAACAACCTTAACTGTAATCTAATTCCAGTACAGAAGGCAACATCTCAAAGAGGAGTCCCTTATATTATATTATATATATGTATATATATATATATATATATATATATATATATATATATATATATATATATATATATATATATATATATATATTGTTTGTTAAAGACTAACGCATATTCAACAATCACTAACTATACTGTGTTTTTTTTTTATTTTTCTCACCAAACGTTTTGCTTCATCAGATAAGAGTGAATTAAATGTCATATATTCACTTTCATTCTACTCTTGAAATACATGAGACGTTTCGGGCACACGAACACTGCGTGTCCTCTGTCAAATCAATTATAAAAGATACAACACAATATAAAGAACAAAACAGGGATGAATCACATCTTGAAGTGTTACAAATGACAGCAGTGACGTAGATAATGTGTTGATTGGTGGACCGCGTTCCCTCGGAGATCATGCGAGGTAGCGTGGTCGGTAGAGGTCAAAGTCGTTGGGTTAACGGTTGAGGGGTTTGCCTGAGGTCTCTGCACCTAGGAAAGTCCGTCCGGCGAAGGTAGAGAGTGGGGTCATTTAGGGTGCAGTGGAGAATGATTGTTGCGTCTGAGCTTATCCTGTACTATGGTGATTTATAAAGGGATTATATTCTCTTGTGTACATGGCTTCTGTTACCTGTAGTCTTGTAGGGTTGTGGCAATGTTTCAGTATTATCATCGTGCCTTCAGTAAGACGCTGACGAGTGAGATTTATGTAATGTTGCTGTTGCATCCGTAGTTTAGGGCCTCCGTTCTGAAGATGAAGTGTTAAGCGTCGACTGAGTGATGTAGTAGTCATACCGATGTAGCTCACGATGTTTTGAAGTTTACGACATTCAGGTGGGCAAGGGGCACTTGTAAACTACGATTGGTTGACTGCAGTGGGTTATTGCTGTGTGTGAGGTTGTTTCTCATAATGTAGTCACTAGTTTACCTGGGAACCTGTCCGGGACTCGAACCCAGGTCAGTAACACTGATGGGTCTGAACGCTAACCACAACACTATGAATGTTTGTGTTTGATTACTATTTGTTTATGTGTGTGTGTGTGTGTGTGTGTGTGTGTGTGTGTGTGTGTGTGTGTGTGCATGAGTTTGTAAAGATATTTATGCATTCCATCGACATACCTTTCAAATCATATGGAGATTTCAATACGTAAAAGTAGTGATCGTATTCGTTCGGGATCAAGTGAAGGGGAGCGATGGTGATTGGTGGCACTGCAAGTGGCGGTGTTCGTTTAAGTGGCTGGCTGCTGAAGTGTGGCAAGTCACGTGGCTAGATCATGAAATACGTGTTGGTGGTGGATGTGGTGGTGAGAGCGGTCATACTGGCAGCTCACAACAACGACGACGTCACCATCACCAACACCGACGGCTACACCAACACTATTACCGAGAGAAGCACCAGCATCACCAACAGCTGCACCAGCACTATGACAAGACAGACAGACAGACAACAGCACTAAGACAGAAAAGCAGCAGCAGTATCAAGACAGACACAGAGACAGCAGCACCAAAACACACACAGGCACCGGCAGCAGAAAGACAAAGACAGACAGACCACAGCACAAAGACCGACAGACAGGCAAACAGACAACAGCAGTACTAAAACAAACAGAGAGACAGGAGTAGCAGTACCAAAAGACATAGACACACAGACAGCGGCAGTAATAAGGAAAAGAACGGACAGACAGACAGAAGCATTAGCAAAACAATCGTAGACAGATAGACAGACAGCAGCATCAGTAAAACAATGGTAGACAGACAGACAGGAGCAATACAGACAACAGGGACAGACAAATAGCAGCAGCGCTACAAGACAGACAGACACCACTAAGATGGACAGAGTGGCAGCAGCACTCCAACAGACAGATAGACACCACTAAGATAGACAGAGTAGCAGCAGCAGCAAAGAGACAGACAGACAGACAGCAGAGGCAACATCACCTCCATCATCGACATCATAATCAATATCACCAGCAGCATCGTCTCCACCAGCAGCAGGAGAGAGAAGAAGAGAAGAGACGGCAGCAGGAGCAGCAGCAGTAGTAGGAGGTGGGGATTTAAGAGCGGTAATCGTGGTGTTAGTGGGAGGGATAATAGCAGGTTGGGCGCGGAGCCGGCGAGCCGGTGTGGCCGCAACCCCATCATTACGGCATTAGGCAACCCCGCCCCTCTGACGAGTTATTGAAGGGAGGCGCACACACACCGCGCCACCTGGCCGCCCCCATGCCTCCTCCGGCCGACCCCCACGCCTTCTCCACCCGCGGGAACATGAACACGATGGATGGATTACAAGCACCGCACCCTTCTTCACCACCTCCTTCAGCTCCTCCCTCCTCCTCCTTTTGCTTCCAGGAGCCGTCAACCCGCATCCCCCAGGCCAACAACTTCATCCACACGCTGCACAAGTCGCACGGAAAGATGCTAATAATATTCAACGGTAGCAAACGCCAAGTTCAAACCTGCCATTATACCGTACGCCGGCGGGGCAGTTGGCCAGGGAGGTCTTTCATACCTATTATCAAGAGAGATTGTAAGTTTAAGGCGGCCAGATATGACCCGGGCCTGCAAGAGACCGCGCGGGACCTCCTACCCTAGCTTGTCAGGAGGCTGGACCAGCTTAACACGCGCACGTTGTTCCCGGCTATTTGAGGGACGAGGGAGGGAGGACCTGGGTTACTGGAAGCGTGATTGCTCGTGGCCATCTGTGAACACCCACACTTCTCTAGCTGCACGGCTCACCTCAAGACTCTGGCCTTTCTTGGCCTACACACAACTGGCAACACTAACGACAGCAAGACAACACTAACGACAACAGTCTGTGCTACATATAAAAGACTGCATCAATGACACCAGTCTGTACTATATGCAACAGACTACATCAATGACAGCGCAATCTGAACAAAAGACAGCATACCACACATAGGACAACGGCCTGTGCAACACATAAGAGACGACGCCAACGAAAGCAACCGGTGCTAAAGATAACACACTACACCAATGACACCAGTCAGTGCAAAAGATAAAAGGCAACACCTACAAAAACTGTCTGTGTAACAGAGAATGGCTTCTACAGGCAACTGGGAAGGAGAGGTCTCAGACCCCTCCTTCCCGCACTACATTCAACAGACACAAAGGCAGTCAGGTCTCCCCTTGAACACATTCAGGGTCCCATCCTTCGTTCGCCTTGTGGGTAAGAGGCTACACAGACACACAACCCCCAGACAACAATTCTCATAAATGGAGAACCCGGGAGCCATGAATAATCTCGTATGTTATTAACACTCCTAAACAAATTACAACATAATACATCTCATTCCACAGAAATTACGCTCAAGAGCCTTTATATCTTCTGAGACGGGCGTGAGTACATGGTTGACTTCAGTCTTACTAGCAACAGGAGACAAGTTCAAGATAAACTATTCTTCCAAAGTTCAAGATTAACAAGGGGAACCTTCGTATACCTCACAACGTTCCATCATAACTAGTAATTCAAAAAAAGGAAAAATATAACGTTACACACCCGTCTTCAACACAGAACAAAGCTGCAAGAGCTCAAGCTCCAAGGGAAAAGTTCCACACACCTGAACTACAGAAAAAGAGTTCTGCATACTAGAGCTATAAGAAAAGTTTCCAGACACTTACGATGCAGCAAAACGTTCCACACAAGAGCTGCAGGACAAAGTTCCACAAACTTGACCTGCTAGAAAAAGTTTCAACACTTGAACTACGAGGGAAGTTCATATACACTTGAACCACAGAACGAAGTTCCACAAATAAGAACTACAGTGAAAACTTCCACACACTTGCAAAACAACAAAACTCTAAACAAACACTCACACACAAAGACACGTACTTGAGCAACTATAAAACGTTCCACACACTCGTACTATACAACAAAGTTCCACAAACGCGCAATCCTGCACCAGAACAGAGCATAATCTATCATAATACATAACTACAAGACAAAGCCCTATAGAATTATCATGAGACATATTTGCAGTCAATTGTTCTACACAACATCACGAACCACATCCAAGGGAGTAAAGATCTACAGACTGTGGGGAAAAAAAAATCGTGTAAGTCTGACACAAACAATATAATGAGCATCAAACACCAAACAGCCCCGCAAACTACCACCATCAACTATACCTTAATTCACTGCACAACATACATCAACCACAGCCTTATTATCAAAGAGCTCCACACTGTCATGGGGCAAATGGAAAAAGCTCTATATATTGTAATGAGGTACCGACTAACATTCCACACCAGCCTACGAAGCGCTAACGAATGTCCGTCGGGTTTAAAAGGCCCGGTCATCATGCTCAAGGATCGTAGAGTCGTGCCCAAGGGTCGTAGTGTCGTGCCCAAGGGTCGTACTGCCCTGGTCCTCAAAGATCGAGCCCTTGGATTTCGAGTGATGAACTCACACAGCCATAATTTGGTGTATCTCTCACTCTAAAAATCCTGAATGTAATATCAGGTCAAGTCTGCAAGATTCATTTTGTCTGTCACGTAGTTTCCGGGCTATGAGCCTTCTGACTCGACGTTCTTAAGTATGGACGGAGGGAGAAAATCTAGACATGGCTGCTACTAAGAGCTTCGCGAACAGGAATAGTAAGGCCTACTCAAGGTTATGAAAGACTTCAATCCAATTCGATCTGTAGGAATGAACGCCGATACTCTGACAGCGATTCCTATTCCGCTCTTAATTCCACTTCTCTTTAATCCTTATTTCGTATTTCACAAATGCTTAAATCTTCGTGTGGGCTTTGGCCCGTGACTAAAATCAGTAATGTGGAAAAGAATAGATGAAGGAAATTCAAAATTAAGATAGTAACACCTTCCAGCTTCCCAGAAAGGAGATTCATAAGCTACCCCTAGCATATCAATAATAACAGCTACAAGCAAATAATACAACTTTGTTTTAGCTTTCAATCACAAGTAAAGCACCCTAGGAAGGATGGAACGTCTATGAAAAGAACGCGGATCCCGTAAGTAGTAAGCTATTAACCGCATGAAACAATTTCTACTTCCTCGGAAAACCCCATTGCCCCAGCCCCTTCGTCACAACAGCACTGGCTACTACCATCTACAAGGATCCTGCCCCTATCATTAGATATTCCATGACAATCATCAACTAATAATAATTTGTTTTTTCTTTTCCAAATTTATTCGTCTTTCGAGCAGCTCTTCTGAAATTTACTTCTTCGAAAACGGCCGCGGTCAAAAAAAAAAAAAAAAAAAAAGAAAAGACATGGCACAATAAGACTGACACTCATCCTTTCTTCACTTAACATTAACTCATGTGGCATATTACACCCATTAACTCCTGGTGGCAATCGCCTTTGAAAATCAACTTAAGATAATAATAATAATAATAATAATAATAATAATAATAATAATAATAATAATAATAACAATAATAATAATAATAATGGAGACGAAACAATTGAAAGATTCTTCTTAACAACAACTGCCATTTCTAAAGGATTCTTTACTCCAGACCATCCAACAATCTGCAGGTATTCGCTCTCCCAGAAGATACACAAACGTTCGTTTCCCGTCACAAAGAACCAACCAAACAAGCAGTTGGCGTGTTACTGAGCCCGGAAGTCTTTAATTACAGAGAAAGTGGCCGGGAACACTGATCCTCAGGAATCTGTACCCTGGCGTTTCATTCCCACCATCTTGGACTTTAAGACCCTTGAGTACGACTGAGGACCCTGGAGCAAGGCGGTACGACCCTTGAGCGCGGCGGTACGACCCTTGAGCATGAGGGTAAGACCTTGCAGCAAGACGGTAGGACCCTTCAGCAAGACAGTACGACCCTCGAGCACGACGACACGACCCTCGAGCACGTCGGTAAGACCCCTGGCATTGGCGGCGTGGCCTCTGGACTGACCGGAGTTCTCAATGATCGCACTTTCGCATTCAGAGCGTTAAAAAAAAAAGATAATCACGTGTATGTCTTACATCTACAATAACCCAACAACTGTAGCCCATCCCTCTCGAAGATTAGTAGTTAAGAGCTCCCATAATCTCCCTTATAGAGGTCCATCATTTGTATACATACAGATCTATCTCCAGAAGAGCTCACAGAACCATCTACTGAAGACCTCTCAGATCCCCCTTCTGTACATCTCTTGAAGAACTCCCACACAATCTACTTCTGCAAACCTAATGATCCATCTCCTGAAGACCTCCCACAGAACCTACATCCGTAAACCTCAAGAACCATCTCTTGAGGACCCACACCGCAGAAGGGGGAGATCACTTCCCTTCAGATGACGCACAACTGGGGGGGTGTGAGGAAGGGGAGAGAGAGAGGGGGGGGGGTTTCGTCGGGAGCCTGGAATCTGATAGTCCACTATTACAGGGGCGGAGCAAACGGTGGGCACGCGCCAAGAACCGTCAATTAAGCAATTAGACGTACCCATGTAATGGTAATTGAAAACGATTCCTGACAGTAGGTAAACTGTGAGAGAGATTGTTCAGGAGGAGCCCGGGTTATCATTACCTGTCATAAATTTTACTAGGTCCTGCCCAGCTACCACCACGACCACGGCCATAAACGACTTAATGGCCCCGGCCGCCCCTCCCTAACACTGGCCTCCCCTCCCACCCAGGAGCAAGCCCCCATCTACCCTTATGCCCCTCCATCATCATCATCACCTCTCTCTCTCTCTCTCTCTCTCTCTCTCTCTCTCTCTCTCTCTCTCTCTCTCTCTCTCTCTTCTAAGGCCGTGGCCGCACAAGCAACCAACCACTCGCCTTCTTCATTCCAGCCAGGCTTTCCCCGCTTAATCTAACTTGGTGATTAATTTTTTCATTCTAGTTTCTTTAACCTCCTTAGTTCTTATTTCTTCTTTCCTCTTTTCTGTGTTCTTGTCTTAGAGGAAAAAAAATACTTTGTTGGATTATGTTTCTCGCTAAATACCTAACCCGGGTATATTTGCTTTCTCTTAATGAGATACAGCAGTAAACTTGTATGGTAATTAACTAAAACAAAAAAGAATATTATTCTGTATTCTTCATCGTCATTTTTGTTCTCATTTCTTTTCGTTTATTCTCGGTTCTACAACACTTTTCTTCCGTACTTCCTTTCGTCACACCGCTCCTCCCTCTCGCGTGCTCAAGGGTCGCACTATCATGCTCAAGGGTCGTGCGGTCAAGGGTCATAAGACCGGGCACAGTGGTCGTTAAAGTTCGAGGAAGATACGATGGCGAAGCGGGTATATGTACATCTGTATGGCCGAGCGATTCGGTGCTGAGCATAATGCAACAAGACGGACAATATCTATGACGATTTACAAAACAAAAGCAGACGGACAAAACAATTTTATGATTTACGAAGGCAGCCGAACGAAATGCCGCGATTTACCACACTCACAGATGTAAATAAATACGATTAATCAAAGCTGCCGTATGAAATAGAATACGATTTGACTAAATAGCAAGATACAATATACAACCATCTACTAAAGAGGCCTAACTAAAAAAATCTACAACCATCTATCAAGGTTGCCGGATAAGATGTTCTGCAATTTACCAAAAACCACAAAGGCCACAGTCACGCCATACGACCCTCCCTCCTTCAGGAGTCGGGACGCTCTTTCATCTACTCTGTCTTATCCTCGAACAATTTTCTTTTCTTTATCACAAACTCCTTTAATTAGATTTACGGTTCCTTTCGCCAGGGCGGGAGATCTTCCTCACACCCTCATCTCCGCGCACAATTAGAGACCTAATAGTTTTCCTGTTTATTTTATTGTCGTCTTAAACTGTCTGCAAAAGAAGCTCCCGCGGCCAGAGCGGAGTATTCCGTCCGCCATTTACCTGCGTCATTGTTAATTAAAAAGTTCCCAACATGCGAAAGTCACTTTGAACTCACGCTGAGCAAACTTTTGGGCTCCAGTTGCTGGTGCTGGTGGTGTAAGGCGAGCCTGTGTGGAGTAAAAAGGCTTTAATTAAAAGTTGACAAGGTTCCAATACACCGCCAGCCAGCTTGGAGAACCCGGCCAGCTGCCGGCATACATACCACGCAAAGCGATGGTGGTGGGCTGGTAGTGGTGGTAGTTGTGGTGGGCGGTGGTGGTGGCGGCTGGTAAGCGGCAGTAGTTTGTAGGTTGGATGAGATACCAATTACCTCATAATCGTGGTAGAGATATAGTGGTTATGGTGGGTAAGTACAGTGATAGGAGTTATATTGGTGGCTGTTAGGTAAAGCAGCGGTGCGAAGCAGTAGTAGTAGTAGTGAGACAATAGCCATAATGGTACGTAGGAAGAACAAACTATTGACTGTAAGTAGGTAAAAAAGAGGCTGGAAGATGACGATGGCTAGTATAACCAGCTGAGGTGGGAGGATGGGGTATTAGGGGTTGGATGTTGCTGGTCGTGGATGATGGTTAAATATTTACTGTGACTGTGGAGCGGTGGTGGTGGCAGCGGGTGGGAGGCAGTGGTGTTGATGTTCTTGTAAGTAATAACTGTGGCTGAAAGAATGGCAGTGGCGGTTAGTAAGTTAGTAGTTCTGATGTGGCCATGGTAAGTAGGCTCGAGCTCTGGTGCATACTGCTGCTTGCTCGTAAGTACCTATAGGTAAACAATAGTGAAGTTCGTAGGGAGGCAGATGGGTGGCGATGGGTTGAGGAAAAAAAAAAGGTGGGTGTTGGTTTGGTCTAAGTCCTGGCTGTGTAGATGGGTAAGTAGGAACATAGGTAGTACCAGCTGTAGTGGTAAGGAGGTACCAGGCACTAGCAGAGTCATGAGGACGAAAGAAACAATTTGGATTAAAAAAAATTGGAATAACAAAGACAAGGAATAGGACGAAGACACAGAAGGAAAAAGGGTAAAGAAAAAAGGGAAAATGATGAGGACGATGAAAATGGGAACAGAAGAGAGAATATAAGTGGGCGATAAAGCTGGAAATGCTCATGAAAACGCAGGGACAGTAAAGAGAAGTGATGATAACGGTAATGGCCAAGAGCAAACACAGAAATCTCAATATGAGAGAGAGAGAGAGAGAGAGAGAGAGAGAGAGAGAGAGAGAGGTAGCGGCGGCGGGGGGTTAAAGGTTACAGGGTCAGTGGACGTAAAGCTTCGCACATCATCAGGAAGCACATGTGACTGATAACTACGAGTGACCGCACCGACGGAGGGTAGGTAGGACAGTACATATATTACGCCGGCAGACCTTCACGGCGGGCGTTAATCAGCGTGCAGCCTCCCTGCCACTCAATCAAACATGCCGGGGAACTGCGGATGGCATCTGATATTTTTGAACTCTTTCAAATCTTCATGAAAAAAAAAATGGACGTAAAGCATTTGCTAACCTCTCTCCCGTGTCATTGTATGGTAACTGTACACTTTGATCTCAACTGGCCACAGCCATTTTGAGGATGGACGGCTCTATGCCTTAAAAAAGGGCGTATTTCTTAAACTTAAAGAAGAAGACACGCAGAAAAATGTAGATAATGTATACATGATACGCAGAAAATGTAGAGTATGTATACACGCAAGAATACATTAAAAGATCTGCTCTTATACATAAAAGGTGTCAAACTAAACAAACGCAATACTGGTGCTTTATCCTAAACCACTGCTTCTCGAAGCTCCGAAAAAAAAATTGAAACGTCTAAAACGACTTTTGTCTGTATGTAACTAGAAATGTCAGAAACGACGCAATAAAAGCTCCCAGTCATCCGCCCACTAACAAACCTCCTTCACGGGATCTAACGTCCTTGAGAATGCATTAAGTCTAAAGTTCGTGGGACTGAGTTCCCTGAAGGCAGCAAACTGCACGTCGGACTTTAGGTTACAGCTCATGGCTCCAGCGGGATTTCCAGAGAAAACAGACGGAAGACTGTGCAACGACACGCTGAGCATCTGTATTCAAAGTTGAAACATATGCCTCTGTGTGTGTGTGTGTGTGTGTGTGTGTGTGTGTGTGTGTGTGTGTGTGTGTGTGTGTGTGTGTGTGTGTGAAGACGCATTAGCACCTGTAAATCACAGTAAAATTCAAATTTCATCATATTCACGGTTTGCACGAATCAAACAAGCGACAACATGCTACCACCAACTCTACTTCAAGGCGAAGGACTCTCCAGCAGTCACACCATATTCTTATCATATTCTTATCTTATTCTTATCATATTCATATTAAAGACTCGGTGAAAAAGGTAAGAAAAACTCGTATCAATAACCATTTGGTAGACTGACCGTCCACTAGTTCACAAGTGCCTATATTCCACGTGCTCTTTTACACAGCCAAATACCCGAAGACCTGATGTTCTATGATAAGGTTATCGGCTGGAGGATATTACATAGGGAAGCCAGATAACTGATGACCTGATGGTCTATTACGAGGTCATCTACTGGAGGACAGTTCACAGGGAAACCAGATAAACGTTCTAATGGTCTGCACGAGGTGAAAACTGGATCTAGAATGATGGAAAATTATCAAAAGTATGTATTCACTAAAACACGTCGCCTGATAACATAGTTCCCACACATGCAGTGCTTCACAATTTGGTCACAAACACAATCTTCCTAAAATCAATAAAAAAGGAATCGTGGTAAACTTGTTAAGTTGCGTAGAATGACTGAGAACTGATGAAATGAAATGATAAAACATGCGTAGGGAAATATCAACAAGCAGGAATCAATAAATGGAAACGTCATAATAAGATAAAAAAGCGAAAAGATGAAATGGAAATGATAAATGCAGTCACTGAAATGTTACACAATTTGGGAAATCGTCCAACATTACGGAAAACGAGACGTTAGTTCCACTTTGCCAAAAATCTAGTGCCCGAAAAGAACCGCTCTCTGATAGGATCTGTGATTAATTCACTGTCTTTCAGCACGACGGTCCGACCCTTGAAAGGGCAACATGGTGCGACCTTTGGGCATAATAGCCTAGTATTTAACGTGACCCTTACGGCAAAGGTGAAGGGCCAGGCTACCATACGTAGCCTTTAACCTTACCCTTTCGCCACAGGTCAAGGGTCTGCTCCCGGAGTTACAAGACTGGCAGTATGACTATTGGTATACATGCCCTCCACGCTGGAGGACTCCATAAAACACTGGGAACCACATACACCAAATATGCGAGTAATAGTCTTGAGGAGCAGGGGTACTGCGTCTCGATAACAAATTATCTTTAATTACATCTTCCATGTCTCTCGCGGAGCGCGGTGTTCCTATTTATACAGACGAATGTTCCTGGAATATGTTGCAAATAATGATGGGAATACGTTGCCGCCATGTGAGTTTACTTTTACATGTACGTGGGTAAAACAATATGAGTATATGGGGACTGGTTTGGACTGCTACACATCTGCGTCCTCGGGCATCCATAGGGCGCTGAACTATAAGAATATCTCATTCAACATGCATTTTAAAGTTACGTGCGTTTACCCACAACGAGAAAATACCTGGCTTCTTTCACACAGGAAGCCAACAGTCAGGGACACTGTTGCTCACATTTACAGTATGGATACAGGAAATTCAAAATGATAAACAACGAGGGAATGAAATATCAAAATCATCATACAGAAAGTGAAGGGCTGCAACTGGTTTTAAGACAAATTCATCTCTTAAGCCCTCTATTTCCTTAGCTCAGGCTGTACTAAAAGTCTTATATCGTCCCTAAAACTAATAATACTAAGAGTAGTGAAGATATTTTGGACACAAGAACAGCATCCATCATGAGAAGAAACTCTCAAAAGTTCAGCCCCACAGATCTTCGTGTCACTCCACCCTGGCAATGGCGTATGACACCAGAACCATAATGATAACTCCCAAGGAAACGCATCATCGGGAGTGCGGTGTTGTCACGGAACTTCTCAAACCAAAGGAGTCCATCATCACCCAAGCTACTGGAAGTAGCTCAACCTTGGGCTGCAATGAGCCTTTCGAAGGGGGATCCTGGGTTACACCAGGGTCCTTTCTTAGAAATGGGTCCTTAAGTACTTACACACACACACACACACACACACACACACACACACACACACACACACACACATTTTTTTTTTTTTTTTTTTTTAATTTTCCAAAAGAAGGAACAGAGGGGGCCAGGTGAGGATATTCCAAAAAAGGCCCAGTCCTCTGTTCTTAACGCTACCTCGCTAACGCGGGAAATGGCAAATAGTTTAAAAGAAAAAAGAATATATATATATATATATATATATATATATATATATATATATATATATATATATATATATATATATATATATATATATATATGTCGTTAATGAAAATTTTAGGGCCAGACACGCTCTCATCATTATACCCAGAGCTAATTAATAGTTTCTATGCCGACTTCTCTCCCCGATCACTTTTCAGATCGGAGAGAATGTTTTTGCCTCGGGTTTTCCGTTTTCTTTTTTTTTTTTTTTCCTCCCAATGACCAACTGCAGACTTCAAAAGGGCTACAGGCAATTACCATTCGCTGCATCTGTGATGATGGGGAGGGTCGAATGATGCCTTTTTGCTCTTATTCCGACTTATCTACGACTCACCTCTGTAGTACATATGACTTTCTTTTTTCGTATCTAACATTTATTTCTCGAACAAGACCAGCAAATATTTCATGAAGCCGTGCCATACTGTGTTTGACTGTATGCTTTGTATCATATATACCTCAAATATGTCTTTAATCATACTGTGACGGCTGTTTTATATCATACCATCTCGTCACACTCTGACGGTCGCATATTTCAGATCACACCATCTGGTCATGTGATCAGGATGCATTATTCGCGTCGTACTTAATTAGTCGGCACGGCAACCCTGTTGTGATCTGGGTAGGGCGTATTTGAAATATCACGCAGGAAGTCCGCATTACATGTGAAAAGCAGATCCAGCCGATCGTTTTTCCCCACCAAGAGAGAACTTGTTACACAGTGTAAAAAGTTCCCCTTTGTTAAGCTGTTCATCCGTGCTGCTTCCAATTGGATTCTCGGCTACAACGCTGTTTCACAGCTGTGCCCATCGCATGGGCCAAAGACCCATAGGAACATTATATACAGAAACAGGTTTCCTAGGACGTCAAGGTAAAATTCTATACACCATACTTGCTCTATTAACTCATGTGGTCTTGCATCTAGGGGCTTTCAGGTATGATTTTCAGTCTTGACAACTAACAATATATGTCTTCTCAAGTCTCGGTTGTTTCGTACCATCCAATTTCAGAACACGTCAGTGTATCCCTGCGTTAATACAGACATGTTGAGCATAACCATACCCTCCTGGAAACCCATGTAAGGGAACTTCACAAAACGCACTTACCAAAAGCTGATTTTACCGTACAGGTGCCCCAATTTCCTTTGGCTTGCAAGCAACTATTCTCTACCTACAGAAGCCTCATTCATTCCTGTATGCAATAACGCTCCAACATCTGGCTTTGCTCTCCCTCTACTTTTATTGACTAGAGCAGAATTAAAGCATTCAAATTAAAGGTTCTCTTGCTACTACACTGCTTCAACCTTTCCATCCACCATGATGTTGCCTCCCTCTCTGCTATACACGTATCATTTAATGCATTACTTTCGTGGGCTGTTTGCGTGTGTACCAGCCAGCCTACCTGACCTGGACCCGTGGCACGCAGCTGGCTGCTGCTACCCACAGCTTCTGTGTAAATACGAGCTACATGAGACTTGACCGTTATGATACCTTCGCTTCTTCTTGAACGGCAAAGCTGTGTAAATCAACTCACAGCTTTAATCTTGTCCTCTTCACAGAACCCTTCCGCCTTCTAAGACTCGGGTCTACAAACACCTGAAGAGCTCAAATTAATCCTTCCTGCATCCTATCTTATCATAGTTATCATCTTATCTTTCGTCTTTTCACCTCCATGATTGGGCCACACTTTTGCCCGTGCCATGTCAATTGCTATATTAGGAAAAAAGGTGGGCACTATGAATGGCAACTTTTGCAAGAATAATAATAATAATAATAATAATAATAATAATAATAATAATAATAAGAAGAAGAAGAAGAAGAAGAGGAGGAAGAAGAAGAAAATTAACAACAAGAGAACTAGAAGATGGAAGTAAAATGAAGAGAAACTGAAGGAAACTAAGAACAAGAAGGAAATGATAAAGAAAACGAAGACTACTACAACACAAGCTCTTAATAAATTAATCCCAGTGCCAAACCAGTACAACAAAATCATCTGCATAAAACAGAAGAAAACTTGCGTGCCACCTGAGTTTGTTATCTATAACACCTGAGTTTTCCTTCATTTTTTTTCGGGACACACGGTGGGTCCCGAGCAGTGGTCTCTCATTAGCTTCGGATGGCATGGAGTGTGCTCAAGATAATCAAAAGGCTTTTCTTCCCGTCTGCCGCAACTCGCGTCGGTGTATCTAATTATCTCCCCCGGCGTCACGTCCCCAGCTGAGGAACGTGACTTTATCTGCGGTTGGTGACGTCGGCCAGCTGGACGAAGCCGATGGTGGGGAGAAAGGTTTTTGTGACAGCCATAACCTAACCCACCCCATCCCCCTCGGCTCCTGCCGGCCGTGTGCGTGACTGCGTATATCTTTGTCTGCCGCCAGTCTGTGTGGTTGCGTTATGTCTGATAACGTTTGTTGGGCGGACTACGTCTGGTGTTTGTGGTGGCATAGTTGCATTGTCTGTCCCGGCAGCAGTAGCAAAGGTTCACTGTCTTTGAAGATTGTTGCATACAACTGCGGACAGCTGTTGATGCAGCTACTACATAAACTAAGTGTAAACAAAAGTAATTCTACGTATGTGTAATTTCTGCCTAAGTGTTGTACTGCTTTCCACACACACACACACACACACACGTGTGTGTGTGTGTGTGTGTGTGTGTGTGCAATCTCAGTTACGGAAAGTAATAAAACGTGTTATACACTATGCATCTAATTCCCTCCAATGAGCCATTAGAAATCCATGTAAGGCACATAACCTGCCATCAGTATCTCCACAATTATAACAATAATAACAACAACAATAATAATAATAATAATAATAATAATAATAATAATAATAATAATAATAATAATAACGTAAAACGGAAAAATAATCAGTTCATTTGGCAACTTCAACCGGCAAGGTTGGAAATCGTAAACTGCCTCAGTGCCTGAACCCACTTTACACACATGTATCCAGACTCATGCAATTGATCACTTTATAATTTGGAAATGACTTGTAAACCTGTATATCAACAATGCCAATACCTCAATGTATCGAAGGTAATTGACAACTTAATATATATTATTTCTACTCACAAACTTTACATATCATCTTAGTAACTTAAATAAGTACAGCACTTCTAAGGAGAACCGCGTTTCACATCACTCAAAAAAGAAGGTATAGAAATGAACAATTTTCAATTCTACAATCAGCTGTACACCATGACTCCATGCAACCTCCGACCTCTGACCTCTGACCTACATTCACATGGATCTCTCTCGAGTGAGACTTTGTATGCTGCGTGTATGAACTTTGTATGTATGTATCTATGTATGCATTCCAACATTCTGGTTTTATGCATGTCATATGTCGGCAGAGATAAGATAAAATATCTCCATTAATTTGCGAGATCTTGATCACAGAGACGGGAGGCGAGACAGGCGCGAAGACAAGAGGACAGGACGCATTGCCTTCGCAATAAAGGCCAGAGTGCACGGCTGAAACTGCCGTGCCTTTAAGAGCACGGTCGACATAGGACTTACGAGGCCCAGAGTGCACTGTCGACACTGTCGTTATAAGGGGGGCCAGAGTGCACGGTCGACACTGTCGTTATGAGTGGGGCCAGAGTGCACGATCGACACTGTCGTTATGAGGGGGGCCAGAGTGCACTGTCGACACTGTCGTTATGAGGGGGCCAGAGTGCACGGTCGACACTGTCGTTATGAGGGGGCCAGAGTGCACGGTCGACACTGTCGTTATGAGGGGGCCAGAGTTCACTGTCGACAATGTCGTTATGAGGGGGGCCAGAGTGCACTGTCGACACTGTCATTATGAGGGGGGCCAGAGTGCACTGTCGACACTATCGTTATGAGGGTGTCAAGGCGCACTGTATACACTTACCATGAGAACAAAGAATGCAAGGTCCACACTGCCATGGGATGGCAATGAACCACAATCTTTTTGAAGCCAATCTGTTTAGGCAGCGTATTTTGCGTCAAAAGTCATCTTTACGCAATTTTCTGTACTACGAAGCCGGACTTTACAATCACAGTTTGTGGACTACAAGATAACAAAAGCGCTATCTAGAAAACAGGCTGCATGTGCTTCAAATTGCTGTGGAATACTGTTGCTTGCTGTTCACGATAGTGAGGAAACGCTATCAGGCTTTTCGTTCGCACGGTATAAATGGAAAGAATGATTCGCAAAGCTGACTTCATTCTGATTCGCAATCATACAGTATAAATGGAAATCATGATTGGCAAGGCTAACCTATTTTTTAGAGGTAATCACAGAGCATGAATAGAGATCAGGATTCCTGAACCCACCCAGCCTCTGATTCGCAATTATACGAGTGGAAATCATGATTCGCGAATCTTTTTGGCTTTGGAGTCGTAACGATGACTTACCTATAAAAAGCGGAATGGCACGTGTCATCCAGTTCATCCTTGGAAAGTGAAGATGTAAGTGAAAAATAATGTTTCGTGACACACAACTGGACACGGGTTGCGCCTCCGTGACCTTTAAGCCTTTGCCATACCTTCAGAAAAATACGTCTTCATTCCTCTGGCAGTGTTGGCTGTGTCCACACTCATCTTGCTTACCATCATGGAACTCGTCTCTTTTCCAATATTCAAGGACGGATGTCGCATCATCCACCTGGATGAGCACACCAACTATCTCCGGGAATAGGAGGTCAATCAATATCATCCACAAACATTATCTTCTGACCGGGTGTGGTCTGACTGACCCCGCGCCAGATTAACCAGGTGCCAGACTGACACAGTGCCAGACTGGTCCGGTACCAGGCTGACCCAGTGCCAAACTAACCCAACAGCAAGAATGACCTTGGGCCAGACTGACACGGTGCCAGACTGGCCCGATACCAGACTGACCCGGTGCCAAAATGATACGGTGCCAGAGTGACCCGTCCACGGGCTGACACGGTGCCAGATTGATCCAGCAAAAAGAAAAAAGACTGACCCGGTGCCAGACTGGCCCGAGGCCAAGGTGACACAATGCCAGATTGACCAGGCGCTAGACCTACCCGGTGTTAGACTAACCCGGGGCGCCATCCTAGTGCCAACAACCACACGACGGATCAGCTAACCCTCACCCCCACCCACCCAAAGGCTAACTAACTGCCCCCTCCCCCCCCCCCCCGATAGCTACAAGCCCCTGGTCGCTTTCCAAGCTCGGTAAAACATTTTCGTAAAAGCTTGTAAATATGTTACAGGAGGCAGGGCGAGGGAGGCCTTCAAAGCGATACAAGCAATACATCGTTTTAAGCTCTCAGTGCCGTCCGCGTTATAGTATTAGTGTTTCATGGAACTACTTTCAAACATTTTATTGCATGCAGCTCCGGAAGGATTTTGTACGATCTACGTTCAAACGTTCGGTGTATCCTACCCCCGCCGTGCAGTATTCCAGGAATATATTGTTTTCAATTAATACCCTTATGTTTTACGCAGCTTCGTAAAAGCAACAGGCAATAAGTGAATGTATGTAGAAATTTCATATTTCACACGCACCAAATATAACTCTCTCTCTCTCTCTCTCTCTCTCTCTCTCTCTCTCTCTCTCTCTCTCTCTCTCTCTCTCTCTCTCTCTAATACAGTATGTTGTATCTCCGGTCTCTGAGACCGTTACTAATGGTAAATGAAAGTAATCACTTACCATTCACCTCTTACTGACGTCAGAGACGCCAGAAAGGCAACCTGATTGTGATATTGCCGGACAACGTATGGAAGGACGCATGGGGAAAACGTATGGGACGGACGCATGGGAGAACGCATGGACGGACGCATGTGAAAACACACGGACGGACTTATGTGGAAACGCACGGACGGGCGTAGGTGAAAACATACGGACGAATGCATGTGAGAAAGTAAGGACAGACGCATGTGAAAGCATATGGACGATCGCACGGATGCTTCTGACAAACTTCCAAGTCACTAACGCAGATTAAGCTCAACACATCTCCAGACAGAGACGGACAGTCACGTATATGCCTCGTGTCTCAATCTCCCTTCTAATTACCCTGCTCATTAAGGTAAAATGAAACACAGACTATATACGCTTTATGGGTAGGGGCCTCAACATGATTCATTACGCTAAACGAACCACGACAAAAAATATAATGACACGAGAATGATCATAAAATGTGAGGACTCCGTGTTCATTCCCAACTAAGGTTGACCCTCTCATACAAGAACTACATATCTCTAATCCGTAGAGACCCGAGGGATGTTACCGGACTCCGCCTGCATGAGGCTACACTGAGTGTGAAAAGTCACCTTCGTCGAGGGTGTGTCATTGGAAAACTGTCCCGTCAAGTAATTTCTCACTCCAAAGGGGTCTACATTCCCCTACAACTGGAAGCAGCGCAGCCTTTCGTTGCAGGGGCCTTTAAAATGAGGAGTCCTGGGTAAAACCAGGACTCCTTCATACATACTGGTCCTGGGGCAACAGTAAACAACGAAAACTTAAGAACCTGGCAATACTGTACCTTCCTAGGGAAGCCCTTTATGCAAAGACAGATCTTAATCTTATTCCAAAACACTCGAAACATACTTTATAGATCTTCAATCATATCAAAAACATATGAAACTTATTCTATATCAAAGCCAAACGTATTTTTCAGTCTCCCTTACATCCACCCTTTCCACTGTTCAAAATACTTTCTGAGGCAAGTGTAATATTTCAACGAGAAATTTTTATCATTATTTCATTCCACTGTCCGTCAGCATTGTTCACAGGACTGAGTCGCAACCAGGAAAATGAAATTCGCGTAACAGCAAAATCCAAAAAAAAAAAAAAAAAAAGGGGGGGGGGGGAATATCCCTTCTCGCCTGAATCATTCACAGCTGTCTACACTGACGAATTTTTCGCCCAACACAGCTGACGTGCTTTCCAAACTTCAGTGGGGATTAATATTACATAATTCTTTTCATACTGTGTGCAAACTACATCACTGTACCTGTAATGTACGGGGGGGAAAAAATAATAATAATATCAAGTAACAATCTAGGCTTTTTCTTTTTCACTTGGGTTATATAATGTTATAATATTTTATAATATTATATAATGGCCAATGAATATAAGAGCGGCATGTCTTTAACATATCATGTGAGCCGTGAACGTATCACGCGCTGAGCATTATCATGATTCACTGCCTCCAACACCTTTATTTTTTTTCAATCATGCTGAAGGCTCTAGTCACGGACAGAAGCGCTAACCGAGGCCAGGCCTCAACTGAAGAAAAAGCGCTGAAAAGAATGGAAAAAAGGAGAAAATTGAAAGTAAAAGCGAAGAAAATTATAGAGCAACGTTTTTCTGGTGAAGTGATATGCTTGGCTTTTATATAAAAGCATGTGAGGAACTACCTAAGAAAGACTGAAGACAGCAGAGAAGCCCAGAGCCCAGAGCGGCAGAGGGACAGAAACAAGTCTTCGTAGCCTCACTGGAAACCTGCAAGGCTGTTGTGTCCGGATATAAAATCACATGTTTAATTCAACGCTCTCACTCCATGCACAACATTTTCTTTAAGGTTTTATGGTTACCGAGGGCTAGAAAATCTACGCGGAAAAATGTCTGATATGAAAGGAAGAGGCGAGGTTAAATGTGCATTAGAAACCTTAAGAAAGAATTTGGCTCATCACGGGTGTAAGTCTCGACCAGCCAAGCTTTGTGTCAACACAAAAATCATACCTTCGACGCGACGTTCACTTGTGCTGGTTGTAATGATATATATGCATATTCACGAACATTTTCATTTTATAATTACTCCAGGACCTATATATATATATATATATATATATATATATATATATATATGACCCAAGAAAGCCATGTCGAGGTTTGTCTTTAAATAAGCACAGAATGACCTGTTTTTCCTCTTTTATTTGAACGTCTGGCAACACAAGTAAATCCCTCTCACCACTGAATGGCTGGCTAGTGTGTTTGGACGTAGATCTCTCCCTACTGAGAATTCAAACCTTCAGTCAGGTTATGCACGGACTCGGGGAGCACAGGCAGAGTGTATTTCTCCAGTTCATCTGATGCCACGATGAGTATCGAGCCTCTTAACCCGACATCCAGCACCGAGCGGATGACCCCATTGAGCACGACGGTAAAGTCCTTGAACACGACGGCTCAACCCCTGAACACGACGGTACAGCCCTTAGGTTGTATGCTAACGCGAGCCTCTGACCTGACCCTTTCATGGTCAGGACAGAGGTCACATCATGATACCCAAGGATCGCAGCGTCGTGTTCAAGGGTCCTCCGTCGTACACAAAGGGTTGCACCGTCTTGCGCAATGACTGTAAAGGATAAAGTGTATACGGGTCGTAATACACCGTTCAAAGGACTGCATATTCTACAAAGAAGTATGTACATAGTCCTGAACAACATCAGAAAATATGTAGGAAAGCCTCACACATACCAAACACGAAAATAAATATATACACAAACTTTAAAAACGCTGCGTCTAACATCTTGGTGACGAACTGCAAAAAATTTACGTGACTCTGGACTTCCTAGATTCAATAAGACTGGTTCTCAACCCACTGCTGGCACAGCAGAGCATCACAGCATCGGTTCCCACAGTCCCAAATCTCCACAGATACACCTACCAAAGACCACAAACAATCTCCCAAGAGACAATAACAATTAAAGTGATTTACAGCAACTGAGTGTATATATATGCCTCGCAGCCCGCAATAAATTGGTGCCATTATTCACATACACAAAAACCCAATTTCTGAACAACAAGAGTGTGGAGTGAATGACAAAAAAAAAAAAAAAAATGTATCCCTTAAAAGGATTAAAATTCTTTCATCAAATGGTCTAAATCTGCGCTGAATGTGCGTATTCACTGTCCTTCCAAAATTCACGCGTTCATTTCTCAACAACTTATATACAACCTGAAGTATAACGTTGCTCGATTCAAAATCATTACAACGTTCATTTACATTACTTTCGCCCCCGAGCTTAAGGAAACCATAATTGCATCTCACCTTTACACGAATACTAGACGTAACATTACTGATACCAGATAGTCTGCAGAGCTTTATGGTCATCATTACTATTACTCCTGCTATCATTACTATCATTACTGCATAGCCCTAGTTTTCCTTTCTCCCGGGGCTCATGAAGCTTCAAGGCTGCGCCGCAATCAGTGGCAGGATTAACTCCTTTTGTGTGAGAAGTTCTTCGACGAGACTGTACACCGATGACGCAACCTCGCTGAAAGTGACTCTTCACTCGCGGCGTAACCCCAGGCGGGCGGGAGCCGGTAACGCCGTCAACATTCACAGAGAACGGAGAGTACGACCCCAAGACACGGGCTGTGGTCCACAGTTCTGACGATGCTAGGGGCTTTCGGAATAAATCATCACCGATTTTCGAAGAATTCCAGTGCCTGCATTTCAAACTGTCACAAGATTTACTGCTGCAGCCAGTCCGTTTTATCCTTAAAAAGTTATCAGAACCGAAACAGGAAAATCTGCTGGGAGAGCCGTGATTTGAAAACAATCACTCCCTCAAGAATTTTGCGTCAGAAGACATCAGACTGTTCGTGTTGTGTGTGTGTGTGTGTGTGTGTGTGTGTGTGTGTGTGTGCTGGCATGAAAAGAAAGTGCTCTCTCTCTCTCTCTCTCTCTCTCTCTCTCTCTCTCTCTCTCTCTCTATATATATATATATATATATATATATATATATATATATATATATATATATATATATATATATATATTGGAAAGGATCACAATTTTGCGCGCGATCAAGTATATTTCTATGAGTCCACGGGGAAAATGAAACACGATAAGTTCTCAAGTGCACTTTCGTGTAATAATCCCATCATCAGGGGAGATACAAGAAAGAAAATAACAGTCAGTTGATAAACAACGAAGAGACGTAGCTATGACGCCATTTGGTAAACAAGCGATTGGACAATCACTTGTTTACCGAATACATATATATATATATATATATATATATATATATATATATATATATATATATATCATTTATCTATTATACTTCGTCGCTGTCTCCCGCGTTAGCGTGTAGCGCAAGGAAACAGACGAAAGAATGACCCAACCCACCCACATACACGTCCACACACGCACATATACATACTATACATCTCAACGTATATATATATATACACTCATACATATACATATATACACATGTACATAATTCATACTGTCTGCCCTTATTCATTCCCGTCGCCACCCCACCACACATGAAATGACAGCCCCCCTCACCCCGCACGCGCGCCAGGTAGCGGTAGGAAAAAACGAAGGCCACATTCGTTCACACTCAGTCTCTAGCTGTCATGTACATACAGACCTATCAACAGATGTCTGTGGGACTGGTGACAAGAATATAAATGTCTTTTTGTCTGTACCATTATAGTTATGCCTTAAATTTATAATACTGCACCAACATATTAATGTAAAATGCCCCCCCCTCTCTCTCTCTCTCTCTTTCTCTCTCTCAGTACCGTACACAACTGTCAGAGTTGTACTCTATAAAATGACGAGCATGAGAATAAAACAATTTTTAAAACATTGCTGTGAGTCTGAAATACGAAAAAAAATAAAGTTAGATCATATTTATATGCTGGTGCCGCAAACTATTTCTCTGCTCACTAGAAATCCTTTCAATTCATCCTGCCGCAAACAACTAAATAACTCGCAAGACGGAATGAGCCTAAATACGAACTACTACTGATTACCCTTGGTTAACTGACGAAGACCTGGCGAACGTTTACCTGAACGATCGAAGAAAATGGCACCAAATTCGAAGTCTGGCGAGTCGGCTCGTAAAACTGATACAATTACGACACATCAGTTGGATCAAAAGAAAAAATGCTGATGGTAGTGTTAAGTGATTTGAGAAGTGGGAGGGCCGGGCTGGAGCGCCTGGGTAGAAGGGAACACTGTGGAGGGAAATTAGGAGGAGAAGAAAATGAAATGAGGGTATTGAGAGGGAGGAGGAGGAGGCAGGTAAAACTGGAGAGAGAGAGAGAGAGAGAGAGAGAGAGAGAGAGAGAGAGAGAGAGAGAGAGAGAGAGAGAGAGAGAGAGAGAGAGAATTCTACAGCAAGGTACTTACACCACACGAACCCATCATCCTCGCCAGTTACAAATTCACCTCTCGGCCTCTCACTGCCCCGCCGCAGCATCACTATCATCGGCAACAGCATGGCGTTCAGTCAATACAGGTTACGGCTGTCATATCAGAGGGGTCGTCCCGTCGCAGTCAAATGGTCGTCCCGTTGTGCCCGAGGGTCGTCATGAAGTCATGGCTACCGCTGCCTGCTTATCCTAAACCTACAGGACCCCAGCCAGCCAGGCACTCCTACCCAAAACAAATGAAATGATAGATACCTTTCCATATCAGTACCATCTCTGCCATAATCACAACTCCCGTCACCACCACCATTACCACAACCACTTGATATACAACATCCTCAACCAACAGCACCAACAACCCACCACCACTGAGAACCACTAGTTATTTCCGGCATCTCATTAGGGACCATTAAACCTCCCCGGTGCTATGGTGCAATCTAAGTAAAGCACACTCTAAACCCCATCCACCTTGAACCCTGCAATACCCACACACTAACGAACTCTTATTAGTGAGGACTTTTCACTCTAATTGATTCGCTCGTTTATTAACAGAGACCGCTCTGCCTCACTGGATTTTACCGTCATTGGACTATATATAGAAAATGTTTTACCTTCAACTACACTAAACACACACACACACACACACACACACACACACACATACACAAAGTTTGGTCAGCTGGCACATTCAATGTAATATGTATGGCTCGAGTTGAGGCACATCCCTAAAAATTGTCAGAATGCTTGTTTAGTGCCATTCTGTTATGACAAGGGAGCTTGAAAAAAAAAAAGAATGTTTGAATTACAGAAGCACCACGTTGTTGTGCACCCGGTCAGTTTGTTATAAGAGTGTGTTGACTACGAGGGTGGCAGCAAACACAGAGCATCAGACTGGGAACAATGTGGCTTCAGGAGTGACAGAGGATGTGTGGTTACAGTGTTTGCTTTGAAGAATTTATGTGAGAAATACTTAAAGAGAAGGATAACTATGTGGCATTTAGGGATCTTGAGAAACCGTAAGATAGGTTTGATAAAGGTGCTTTGTGGAAGGTTTCAAGAGTACATAGCGGGGGAGGAAAGCTTCTTGAAGCAGTAAGGAGTTTTATTTCATTGGGAGAATAAGGCATATGTGCAAGTAGGAAGTGACAGAGTAAGAGAAATATATGTAACATATGTAAAACGTATGAAACAATGTAAAACCTTGTGCTGAAATGGTCCGGTCACACGGGATGGATGAGTGAGGAGAGGATTACTACGTCGGAGATGGAGGAAGCAAAGAGAAGAGGAAACTGAAAAGTAGATGGATAGATGGAGTTAACCACGCTTGGAGTGTCTGGGGGCCCGAACGCACGGGGATGCGAGGCGTGTAAGGGACAGAGGGAATTGGAGCAATGTGCTATGCGGGGGACAACGTGCTGTCAGTGCGATGAACAGGGTAAACCACGGAAAGGGAGGCTCTGGTCTCTGTGCATTATACACGACAGTTAGTCTGCGAACGTGAGCAAATGAGGCCGTCTTCGGCTGCTCTTAGCGCTACCTCACGACGCTGGAAACGGCGAGCAAGTATGGATTAAAAAGAAAAAAAGAAATAAAACTATAAAAATGAGAGTAAGAGGACACTAGAAAAGAACTTCAAGACTGGACAAGTCCTTCAAACCTTCACAGACTGGAGGGCAACTTGAAGAGTTCACTGGAACTATGAGAGCTGGTGAAACATAAAAGACCAAATGAAGACTTGGGAAATCTTAAAAGAAGAAAGAAAACTGGAGAGTAGGGTTAATCAGAAGAGAGAGAGAGAGAGAGAGAGAGAGAGAGAGAGAGAGAGAGAGAGAGAGAGAGAGAGAGAGAGAGAGAGAGAGACCCATAGAGAGACTATAAGTATACTTGAAAACGAGAAGATTCCTCGACATCGTAGGTACCAGGAACTTGTGGAGATGAGAGAGAGAGAGAGAGAGAGAGAGAGAGAGAGAGAGAGAGAGAGAGAGAGAGAGAGAGAGAGAGAGAGAGAGAGAGAGAACTTAGAATCTGGCAGTGTAGATGTCTCTACACCAACAGATCAAGTGGGAGATCTGTTGGGAAACACGAGATGGAAAGGAAACCTGGAGGTACGAAGATTACTTAGAACTGACGGAGACTTTTGAGACATCAGAGCAACACAGAGAAGAAGTTATACACCAGAATGGAATATACATGACTAATAACGTAGCTAGGTCCGGCAATCTAACATGGAATTCGAAGACCGGAGAAAAACATGGCTACCAATGGACTGGACAAACTCGCAATCATAACTTATGAAATGTACTTCATCACACACGCATTCTTTCTTCCGTCCTTTTTAACCGCATCCTCTAACATCACAATTTCTATCAACCTTTCAAATAACGGCATTAACAACAGAGTGCATTTAATCCTGGAAACCGTAATTTCCAGGCTGGTTCTACGATCTCAAATGAATGGATAAGGTAAGAGCGCCTCTACTTATTTTGTTTTACTTCTTCTAACTTACATTCATCTATTTGCACGTCCGTTTCAGGTCATCAACTGCATATATTGCCCCTTGTTTTGATAATCCGCAGGGTCCCTCATGCCTGATAAACAGCCACTGAATATTTTGCTACCGGCTGGAATTAGCTTAATCCTCCAGTTCCTAAAAATTTACAAAAAAGAAGACGAACTGCAGCAGAAATATATCAACTTTTACCGTTAATGCCAAAGACAAATAGGTTTATATCTATCTCCACAGCCTGACTACAAAACACAGTCAGGCGACCTGAAACCTGCTCTCCCCAGCCTGACCACGGAATACAATCAGGCGCTAGTCCCCCCCAACACAATCTTCCTACAGAACACAGTCAAGCTACAGTCTGTTCTCCACAACCTGACCACATAATACAATCTGGCTTTAGTCTGTTCTACAGAGCCTGACAATAAAACACAGTCAGGATACAGACTGCTCTCTACAATCTACTTACGTAATACAATTTGGCTAAAGTCTGATCTTTATAACCCGACAACCGAACATACGCAGGCTTGTAGTCTGCTCTCCAAAAACCATTCAGAAATCTTTAATATAACCTTTTTGATATATGAATCACAACATTCGACCATTTACGCCACAATGATCATCGGTATAAACTACAAAGTACATAATGGACATTTGTATTGAATTCTTATTAGAAAGATCTTTTATCACCTTTTAATTTCACCTACGATCATAATCATGCGAATCATCTTCCGATACACGGTGTTCATTGTCAATGCAAGCACGTACACTTGGCATAAAAAGTATCCTCCCGGACGCGTCTGAAGAATATGGAAATGATCAATACGACTCGCGCTGTCTCGGGAGGGTTGGCAAGTGTAAATATGAACCAGGCTTTTTGATAATCATGGCAGCCCCACTGTATGGTTATACCCATCAAAATACGGAATCAGTATGAGATTCAAACTACAAGTGACAGGAAATGTCACTAGCAATCGATATATTACAATATCATGAAAGCAGGGCTACCAGTGTAAGACCAGATCAATGGGTATTTCTTAAAATCCTTCGTAGGTGGGGTCATATTGTTTCACACATAAAGTGCTTTTTTCTATTTAAATAAAGTGTGCACACCTACTGAAAC
>NC_092264.1:1930000-1945000 GCF_036320965.1 Panulirus ornatus
TTTCTTTTCGAGAAAAAAGAGTGACGTAATCAAGAACTAAAACCCATTACTATCACCACTCGTATCATCGTTATCATCACCACTATCATTGTTCTTACGATCATCATTATTGTCATCATTATCATTATTATCATAGTGATAATAACAATAATAATAGTAATAGTGATAATAATAATAATAATAATAATAATAATAATAATAATAATAATAATAATAATAATAAAGGAGGGAGAACCCGATTTTAGCATGGAGAAGAGGACCCATCCAATGGTCATATGCTGTTTGCATTCTCAGGTAACAATGTGAGCCATAAAGGTCATCCGTGAGAGAACCAGGACCGGCATCTCAAGCAGGGCATTAAGCCTCCCTGCTGGGTTATGATAATGGCACTCTGTGTCCGTGATTCTCCGGAGACTTAGTTCTAATTAACATCGTTAAAAATTACGTGGCAATAACGGAGGCAGAAACAACACCAGCACACACACTGCAGGGGAAGCAGTGGTACAAGCAGTACTTCAGAAGCAGCGATAGCAGAGTTTTTTGAGCAGTGGTGGTAGACGGAAAATTTCGGTAATAGCGGTGGAATGAGACTTTGAGCAGTAGTGGTAGAAGTTGCGTTTGAGCTGCAGCGATAGAAGTAATGCTTGAGCAGTAGTGGCAGTAGAGTTCTCTCTTTCCACACATTCCTCTTCGCTCCTAGAACCTCCGCCCCCTTCCCCACCCTATGACTCACTTCCACTTCCATACTTCCATCCTCTGCTAAGTCCACTCCCTCATTTCTATATATCTCTACACAACTGGTACTAAAAGGATGTGTAAGGTATTGTACATAGCCACTTGTCTCCAACCATATGATCCCCCAACAATAAATCACCCTTTCTGAAAAACACCTGTCACAGGGTATTTCACAAGCCCGGGGTCAAGCGAATAGGTTCGAATCCTGGTTGAGGCAGTCGGTCCATAGTCAACCCAGCTGTTCATCCTCCCCTAGGGGATGGTCGATAAAACTGGTACTTGGCTTAGGTACACCTCCCACATGTTTTCAAAGACGATACACAGCTGAGGTTTATTGTGGGTACAAGCATGTGACGCTCTCAGGAATAAATCATCGTGCATCTCGTCGATGAGACTGGTGCTTCTACCAGTGTGAGCACCAGCAACCCGCCTCAGTGTGCCTCAACGCTATCTTCCAAACTGTCACTTTGTTTTGGGAATTTCGCTTCTGACCGCTGTATCTTTTCGACCTGTACTTCATAATGGTTAGCTCTTGCCTTTCTAAGGATAAGAAAGCCAAAATTTCCGCCGAAAAGCAAGGAAATGTTGGTACATCCTGAGATTTCTTGGCGTACTGGGCGCTCACAGCACACGAGCAGGCAACTACTCCCAGTAACACCTCATCAGCGCATTACCTCATTCAGATCAAGGCCCTATGGACCCAAAACATGGACCTAGAATACTTCAGGAACCTTAACAATTCCATGCACTAAACTTCTGTAGAAGACAATCAAGACCAATGGAGAGATGACAAAGTAATAAAATCTAAGTGAAACATCGGCTTTGAAAATTTATGGAAGAGGCTGACAAGACTTTTTTTTGCCGACAATGTATATATACATAGCGTTAATGAGATGGCCTAAATCAGGGTCCATTCATCTGCCTGTGTCATCTCAGACAAAATAAAACCAAAATAATATCATATGTACCTTTCCTCTTTCTTAAATTCTTTTCAATCAAGATTGAAAAATAGACAAGAAATGCTATATTTCTACCTTCCTTCCTTTACACTTCCGTTCTAAGAATATATCCGAGCATTTCTCATTCTTATCTTTCCCTCCCGCGCGATTCAGATGTGGGCAAAAATTGTCAAAATCCTTTCATCACAACTCTTCGCAATTCATTAGCTGGGTTAATTGGGGATTACGAAAGTTCCACGAATGGAAGTATGACAAAAAATAATCGTCAAATATTCGCGAAAATAGTTCTCTCTCTCTCTCTCTCTCTCTCTCTCTCTCTCTATATATATATATATATATATATATATATATATATATATATATATATATATATATATATATATTCCACAGTTCCGCTAAGGGAAAAAATTCCTCAAAGATTATGAAAATTCAGAGGAACCAAAAAGCTCGTTTCCTTTGAGTGTAATTACTTTAAAGTACTTTATTTACGTCCCAGTTGGCTTCGCGGAAACGACCCACACTTCTAAAGCCCACTTATAAAAGACACCCACGAATATGGGGGATAGGCACACCGCCTACAGACGACCGTCCGAGGCTTTCACCTGCTACCTATCAAAAGGAGGCATTATACACTGACTGAATACGAAGCAACCTTAACCATTCTTCTGGACATCTTTCTGAATCTGAGAGGCCTCATTATCCTTCTGGCTTCTTAGGGGTGTAAGAGTCTTTCAGCCCAGCAACATCAAAACAAACACATTCAACCGCTACAAGCACAAAGACGAACGGGAAGACATACTGGATTGCCAGAAAGCATTTGAAACTGCGTCACACGGGAGGCTCATTAAGAAGATAGAGTTCAAGCAGGAATAAGAGGAAGACCACTTCAACGGAGAGAATCTAATTTTCGGAGGAAAGAAAACATAGGGAGCATGTCAAGAGGAACCTTCTGAAAATGGGTTGAGGTCACTACCGAAGTGCCGCAGGGCTCTGTTCTGGGATCATTACTTTCCCTGATCTTTGCAAATGTCTTGTCAAAAGGTATGGACTCCAACCTAAATATGTTTTCAGATGATGCAAAGGTCATGGTGGAGGTAAAAAAAAAAAATGTGGATTGCATCCACTTACAATGGGACCTTAACAGACTCCAAAGTCGGTGTGATGCAAGGCTGATAACGTTTAACCCAAGTAAATGTAAAGAAATGAGGTATGCGTCACAGCGAAAGACGGCAGGATAAAATGCAGGAATCTGTATGTTAGAAGGACTTGGGGTCGACATTGTCCCAAGTTCGTAGCCAGAGTTCCTCCTCTGGAGAACTACATTCAGGTTCATAGCTAAGGAAATGTTCAGCAGGCTGTTCACATCCGACATAAGAACAAAACTAGAATATGCTTCTCAAGTCTGTTCACCGCACCTAAAGAAGAACAAAGAGCTCATACAGAATGTTTAGAGGAGAGCAACGAAGACGGTGCCAGAATGAAGAGAGTTATGGGGAGAGGCAGGGGCCTAAAATCTGTCCACCATGTTAGAGAGAAGAATGAGGGGTGACCTGAGGATGAGGAAGGGAGTGAGGAGGTAGGTGAGAGCGTTGAGGGTCACCCATACCAGCCAGACGAGACCTGGGCTCCAGCCAGTCACCCCTGGGTGGCCTTAGGTTGCCACCCATCTGCCCTTCGATGATAACCTGCTCATTAATACAAGGGTGGGTGAACTGAGCACTTACTGGTTCTCTCTCCTGAACTGGATAGTGCAAGGGGGGGGGGGCGATTTAACTGTCATATCTTCTCGGCTTCATGTGTCTATTTGTAAATCTACCTGGTTATGCCATTTTTGTCAATTGCTGAGCATGTGGGTTTGCATAAAAGATGATAAATCCGACATCTAATGAACAGTAGTCTCAGAAAATATACTAAGTTTTATCAACATAACGTTATCTAGTGATCTCTTACTTGAATAACATTATCAGTTTAGATTTACTCTTTGATGTCCTACACCTGTAAAGAGTAAATCTATGATCCAAACATCAAAAATTATTGACTGCCAGGCAATGACATTCTCTAAACTTACTCAAGAAATACAAAGAAATGTATACTGTCCACATAATATTAAAGACAACACCAGCAAATAAATAATGCCCATTTAACATAAAGAAATACAACAAAGAAATTCCAATGTCTATTATGAGAGAAATCTAATGTGTTAACATTCGGGTGTACATATTTTGTGTGTGAACAAGAACATTAGCATACAAACAAGAACAACAACACACAATTCAACAGAGTAATTTCCGAAGACAACCTGTCCTGCCAAGCGCACAGATCATCCCCACATCCGTATAACATTCATAGACGTGTAAAAGCCTATGGCAAACAAAGAATACCAAAAATCTTTGTCTTCGACGCCCGGTAGCTACGTGGAGCCTTTGCCAAAGTGCATAAGTGGCGCTTCCAAATATATCTGCCTAAGTTAACTAAGAACACAGATCACAATACATGAGACACTTGGCTCTTGTTCTTACCTCTGATGATGGGAGGATGAGAGCAGGTTAGCTTAGGTTGTCAGATCAAGTGAAGTTATGAAAGGTTGCGTTAGGTTAGGTAAGGCTAAGCTACAAGTTATATTAGACTAGGCAAGGTTGGCAGGTAAAGCTACGTTGAGCGAGGTTAGGTGAGGTTAGCATGAGGAAGGCTAGGTAAAATTGGGCTGAGTTAGGTCAGGTTAATTCCTGATCTAAATTGACTGGGTTACTTGCTAACAAAGTCCTTACCTTTGATAATGTAGAGAGTGACAGGCCGCTTGCAGAGTGCCAGGTCGTGGGGAAGAAGGCCAGGGGGGAGCAATTGGGGAACAGGAATAGGGTGATGGCGGTGGTGGCGAAGTTGGGGAGCAGTTGGGGAGGAAGAGCGAGGTGTGTGGTGGGTGGATGGATCAGGTGACTGCTCCTCCTCTAAAGCCATCTCGCCTGAAAATAGACAAAGAAAATGTGATGAGCAAAACCTTCTCTTTATCTCAAATTCAAAACCGTTATTCTCAAGAGAAAATGGCACCCCGACCCCACATTTCATTTTTTCTCCATAAAGCGAATGATTGACTTCATCGAACAGGAAATAAAAGGAAGTTATAAATAAGAAACAAACATTGGCCATCGCTATATTTCATGTATTTTATTGCCTTCATAATTCTCACCTAATATCACAACCCAATCTTATTTCTCTCCGACCCATAATAAGACACTGCGGGCAGACGCATTGCCTTACCTTCCCCGAAAGAAGGCAAGGGATTCCCCTAGACTTGCGCACACAACGCGGGTTGCCCCAAGACTCAACCAAATCAGTACTTTTGTCCTCTGGGGAAAAATCATCACAGTTGCTATCATCTAAAGATATAAGACACCGGAGTTTGATATCGAGTGATAGCGGAGGTCTGTACATCACCCCCTTGAGATATCTTCCACGCTAGACACGATTTTGTTGCACCAGTGGTACTTGCAATAATAATAATAATAATAATAATAATAATAATAACAATAATAATAATAATAATAATAATAATAATTATGATAATATTAATAATGTATACATACAGAATGTCTACGTCTAAGAATGAAAAATAAAATGTGGAAGATTCACATACAAAACAGCTCATAAATTGACAATATAAAGGCCAGAAAAAAAAAGGATTAAAATTAAGCCTTTCAAAGCTCTAATCCCTAACAGGGAGATAGTGCAGTTAAAAAGTAAAGTTGAAAGATATATCACCATGGTAACAAGGAACACATGTGTCGAGTGTCGAGCCAACTCTGATGGTTTCAGGGTTACGGGAGCAAGATAGCATTCTGCGGGACGACACAGGTTTGATAGAGTCGGGTTCTACTTTGGGCAGCAAGCTACTTCAGACGAGCTTTAACTTGTATGCCGTAGGTAGATACGAGAGATTTTACCAAGTCAGCGTCGACAAGGGATAGATGAGGTTTAATTAGAGTGGGCAGAAATGGGGAGATGAAGTTCGCCTAATCAGGGTAGACTTAGGAAGTTAGACGAAGTTCACACAAAACTGATAAACAGGCAAAGGTAAGGGTTACTTAATCAAGGTAAGTAAGGTAACGAGAGGTTTACCCAGCTTGAACAAGCAGGGTGCGAGCGATGCTGATTCACTTGGCATGGAGTGGTCTGTGGGTTGAGATCACGCACCCTGTATGCAACCCATCAAGCAACACATCTGCAAGTACTCCCCTATGATCTCTCCCTAGGATCAAGGGTGAGCAGAACTCTCTCTCTCTCTCTCTCTCTCTCTCTCTCTCTCTCTCTCTCTCTCTCTCTCTCTCTCTCCAATGACACCCCACTTGCTCCTTGTGCTGTGCTGAGCGCTTTCAAGAGCCGTAGGGGAACTTCGAGAGTGTCTGTGACAGCAAGAGCATTTCTCTAACAGCAAAACGCTAATAAATAAACTCACGATACATATATATATATATATATATATATATATATATATATATATATATATATATATATATATATACGAATAAAGTGTATATGAACGCTATGTCTTCTGTTCGGAAACAACCGATAGACCCCGTTGCTCACCATAGTGAGACGAAGGGTATTCGAGTACTTAGTATTTCGAATAGTTGTTTCCTATTATACAGTCCCTTAGCCTAGCGGTTAGCATGCCTGCCTCTTGCACAAGGGGTCCCAGGTTCGATCCTGGCTGATGGAGCTTTGTATGATATATATATATATATATATATATATGATCCTTGGTGCAGTACAATATGCAAATTCAAAGCCTATAATTACTTTCCCCGATCATCAGCGTACACTTTATTTCCCCGGAAAAAAGAAAGAGATCATAGGCCAAAGTCCACTGAAATCATTCACATAGTTTCATCAGAACCGCATAACGGTAACAGGGGCAGACACGGACACGCTTTCCCTTCGTATATCACCGAAAAAGATCAAGGCAAATAATGCAGAACATACTAATGACCAGACTGGAATTTCGTGAGTTATCCGATCATCTGATTAGCCGTCCTCCCCCACACTCCTCTCCCCTACCACCGCGAAAGCTGTATGTAAAGTGCAATCGCAAAGATACGTCCTTAACTGGAGCAGGCCTTGAATAATGATACATCATAATCATAAACCGGAGCAAAGAAATCTTTCCAATAAAATTCCTATTTGGAGATATCTATATACGCCTACGACCTCTTGATTCTGTCGTCGTGGCGTTTTCTAGCACTTTGAAGTGAGGTGTTCATGTGCACGTGGTACGCTTTGATGTGAGGTGTTCATTTGCACTTGGTGCTTTGATGTGAGGTGTTCATGTGCATGTGGTACGCTTTGATGTGAGGTGTTCATGTGCACGTGGTACGCTTTGATGTGAGGTGGTTATGTGCAAGTGGTGCTTTAATGAGAGGTCGCTTCGTTCATATGCATGTGGTGCTTTGATGTAAGGCCGTTCCTGTGCACGTGATGCTCTAATGTGAGGTCGTTCCTGTGCACATGATGCTCTAATGTGAGGTCGTTCCTGTGCACGTGATGCTCTAATGTGAGGTCGTTCCTGTGCACATGATGCTCTAATGTGAGGTCGTTCCTGTGCACATGATGCTCTAATGTGAGGTCGTTCCTGTGCACGTGATGCTCTAATGTGAGGTCGTTCCTGTGCACATGATGCTCTGATCACGTGAGGTCGTTCCCTTCGCTTTGGGACAGTACTTGTGATCCTATCAATGATGGTGTGAGTAATGAAATCACATTACTGAAGGGGAAAAAATGTTTTAGGCGTTGTTACTATGCTGTGTGTGTGTGTGTGTGTGTGTGTGTGTGTGTGTGTGTGTGTGTGTGTGTGTGTGTGTGTGTGTGTGTGTGTGATTCACCTTAATATCAATGAACTGGGATCAGACTCCTGGTAATAGACAAAGAGACGCTTATGTAGCTTATCTGATTCCATCAGCCTATCTAGCAAGATAGGCTGATGGAATCAGATAAGCTACATAGGCTGGTGGGGCCAGATGGCTACGTGGACTGTAGAATGATACAGGAGATACTGTAGACATGAGGCGATGATGATCTGTCTGGTATAGGAGAGGCCGCCATGGCTCTGTGGTTACCTCTGGCTGTGCAATGTGCGGTGGTGATCGTCTCGCGCCATCGTTTCACGGTTGTGGCCTGGTTGTAAGATGATAAGAGACTCGAGTGCAAGAAGTTATAGTTGTGGTGTGGTTGTAAGATGATAGAGGCTCGACTGTAAGAAGCTATGGTTGTGGTGTGATATCTGTGCTGGTGGCCTGGTTTGGTTATCATGGTCTGCGCGTGCCATTTCGGTTGTCTTGTGTTTTGCAAATTTGGTATTGTGACTGTGGTTGACAAGACCCCGAACTCCTGAGTCCTCCATGCGGTTCTTGTGGTTACCTATGTGGCTGCTGCAGGTGGCTGCTGTGACTGTTGCGTGGTCGCTTCATGTGGCTAATATCGCAGCGGTGGCTGCTAATTGCTCTGGCTTATGGCTACTAACTTCTAGGTCACCCAAGAGTTGACGAAGTGGTTTCCAGACGTCGCGGATGTGGTTGCCACAAACGACGTTCGTGCTGGTAAGCGGCCGAGGCTACAGAGTTGCCATAAGTCCTGTCTGTGGTGTTGGTTGCTAGGAGGTGTATAATCGCTGACCTGGGTTAATACGAACCTGGTCTTCTAGAGATGACTGTGGTAGATTAACGCAGTCATGCCCCTATGCATTCTATTTCTTGTAAACAAGATAGGGAAAGAAGAAAAGAAAAAATAAGATCTGGAGAAATTGACGGAGAAAGCAATGAATGAGATATGGAAAGGGGGAAAAAAAGATCTATGTATAGCGGGTCTACATACATTCCTCAACCTGACGTTCGACTTAGAAAGGAAAACCTCATCCATAAATGTAAAAAAAGAAAAAAAAAGTGTAAGTTCTCACAGTACGAGTGTAACTTCCAATATAAACATGCGTTTAAGGATCAGCAAGACGCATCATTAACAACGATCGGTCTAACTTGCTCCTGATCACAGGGACAATACACACACAAGCAGCGGTATGGCTGCAGGCGGAGGTGGGGTAGACAGGCTGGGTGCATGTACATGCGTGTGTGAGTGACTCCCACCCACCCACCCAGCCATACGGGCGTGGGGAGATCATAACCTAAGCCCGAGACCCAACATATATGCATGGATTCCTCTCCTGCTGATCCTTTGTCCCGGGAGTTATAGCTGCTTCTGTCACTCGCGCAATTTATGGGGCACAGTTCGCTTGACCGTATCTCTCACCGGACACTGAGGATGCTGAATGATTCATGCACAGTTTATGATGCTGAGTAGTTCAGTAGCCTTGCCTGATGCCGAGAGAACCTGCTTGCTATAAAGAACAAGACAAACATCGTAAATGTCAATAATATTTCTGTAAGCGGAGGAACAACTGACCGTTTTTTTCCCCTGCATTGGGAGGATAGGGTTGTTGTGTGGGGGGGAGGGCATGCGTGTTGCCAAGAGTGTAATAAGCTGCGTTAATGTTTCTGGATAATATCCGTCTCGGAATCCTGCGAAACCGTGAGTAAATGAACTTTGTCGACGTTGCGTCTCTTATCAAAAACGTCTAAATTACTTATCAGCCAGGATGAAATATCGGTACTTCAGACACGGCGGGGAGATTCGTTTAGTAATATGATAACAATGCTTATCGTCGTATTTTGTCAACCTTGTCAAATTTACGCGTAAGTGGGCGGAGCTCCTGACTTGAAGTCCCGCCTCGCTGATCTCGGCGTCAGAAGTCTGCCCTCTTGTCTGCGAGGTAACCGGGATTTGAGAAACCAGTCTCAACAGACGCAAAACTCTCAGACGATGCCAGGAATCACCTCACTGCGAGGGCATCATAGAGCATCTGCGGTCTTTAAGTGTCCAATTACAAATCTTGCATTTTGCCAGTTGGTCCCCGCTGCCCACGACGTCACAGCCAAGCTGGGACGTGAGTGGTGGATGGGGCTTAGGAAGCCCCGCCCACGCCCCCGACGCCGCTAGCGTCAGAGATACTAACACCGATCGTGCCCTCGGATGTATATACTTACTAGTTAAATATATATTCGCCCATTAATTTCAAAGCACTTAAATATATCCACATAAAAGCCCCATCAGCTTGCGAAATACTAGGTACATATTTTCTTTTTACTCTCACTCTCCTTCCCTTCTCTCTCTCTCTCTCTTCTTAACGAAAGATAACTGCATAGCTCCCTTAGCTGGGGACTGTGGGCAATGTGATCGTAACAGAGCCCGCCCGGGGAGCAGAGTGCTCTCGTCGTCTGCAGGACGATCAAAGAATCCAGTCTGTCCTCCTCATTGTCGTGCAGGGACATAAAACAGGTCGAATCAAAGTTGTCCAAATATAAATTCCTTTCTGTTCTGTTTACACTGACCGCATGTTTGATATTCCTTCCCTCCCCACTCCCCAACCCTACCTACGAAGTCTTGCTAAAAAGTTCATGTCACTCGTGAGGTTTAAACAAGAAACGTACATATTCCTGAGGTGGTTTGATGTAAATGCTCCCTCTAATCGATGCTAGTGGGGGGTGGAAGCGATCACAGATTGACAGACAGACATCCCATTCTAACTGCCTGAGTTACGGCTGTTGTCGGGGTATCTGTCAGGTATGGGAACACGCATGGATAGTGAACACTTACACTTAATAAAGTGTTTTCATGGGTAATTAGTCATGCTAAATCGTTACAACGCGGAGGTGCGCCTCTTGGGGATGATGGCAAGACCTCTGACCCCACGTCAAAAGGCCAGGTCGTCATACTCAAGGGTCGTACCGTTCGTGCTTTAAGGCGATGGGTACAAAACAACCTAAGGCAAACCAGACAATAAGATATCACCTAACTGATATATGCATTAAAGTACGAGAGAGAGAGAGAGAGAGAGAGAGAGAGAGAGAGAGAGAGAGAGAGAGAGAGAGAGAGAGAGAGAGAGAGAGAGAGAGAGAGAGAGAGAGAGAGATTCTAAATACGAATGAGTGATACAGCGTACGAGAGACACAGAGAGACAAAGAGACCATGTGGGAGGGGAGGGCGACACCGCCAGAGTAATAACTGAGTGAAATGGCAGATGCTGGGGGGCTGTGGGTGCATATCCCAGTGGGAGGGCCCCCGTCGTGGACGCGGCGGCATACCAAACAACAGTTGTCAGCAGTAAACTCATCACAATTGCTTAATATGGTCCTCCATCTGACTCCCGACTACCATTTCAGTCGCGAATTAAAACCTAAGACAAGGCGGCGCGCAGCACAGCATCTGTGTCAGGACCGTGGTGCAGACATCACGAACGGGACGGCAAGCGGGCAAGCAGGCGTCCCATACCCCGTTTCTGTTTCCCCTCCCCACTTCCAAGCCTCATTCCGCCAGACGGCTCGGCCCTCGAATTATTTCAAGCCCGTCTCACAAAGGAACTTTACGTGGGAATGACTTTTTGGCGCTTTGAGACTGTTAAGACACTCCGCACACGTACACAATTAAGCAAGTTATTACCCTAACCAGCGCAGTTAAAGCTGCATGACCCTCATTCCATGCATAATCCCACTGCTGGAGACTCTCCTGCAAGACTTAAGGACGCCACTCTCCGCGAGTTTTGACTCTCAAAGTTTTCCCCTGTGTCTTCGTGTCACTCCTGAGTTATAGTGTGCTTGAGTCCTCCCAGAATCCAACTCACATCCCACAATTAATTAAGACCTTTCTCAGCGTTACGTTCCTTGTGTTCAATTAAACGACAGGATTCTTAGCCCTCCTCCCTCCCTCCTCCTAGTCCCGCAGGACACTCCTCCTTCACGTTCCTCGGCGTTATGTGGCAGAAACTATCCATTCTTGCACAGCTTCGCAACACCCATAAACTCAAGTGTGTATTGAAGAATAACGAAACGAGTTTCTTCAAAGAAGTTATGTAGGTCTTTACAGACGATGCCTCTTAGAGCATTAGGTAAAGAAAAAAAAAAAAGAAATAGAAATTAAAATGAACAATCAAATGCTGAAGTCCTCGCACAACAGATGGGTTCCTATTCAATTCCTTTCCTTGATCATACATGAAAGCGTTTCTTACTGTTGCCCAAGGTGGATTCGCCCAAAGTTATCGAAATAAGACGTTACTTTAACAACTTACCATAAGCACAGTATTATCAGGAGGAAGTTCCGTAAGCCAGTGAATAAAACATTCATCTTGATGTCAAATGTAAAGCATCAAACCTTGATAGGCTAACAGGCTTGTCAGTGAGGGCCGTGTTCCCAGGCATGGACACCCATGAGTTGTTGGTGTCCACCCTAACAGAGCAGAGTTACAAGATGTCAGCTGGCTAGGCCCCTCAGAGAGAACTGCAAGAGGCCTTCGTAGTTCATATATACACCCGGCCCATGATACGACACAAACCTTGTATTTATGACTCCTTCATTCCAGTGCTGGGTATCATAAACTACAGCCATAGAGGACCTTTCTCTACTCGATACAAGAAATTTTACGCCATGATTCCCACATCCAAATCGGATCTGTTGGTTAGTTGGGGGTCGGAAGTTAACTCTCCTCCCCATGTAACGAAAGACACCTTTTAGTATAACGCGATCTTGGAATTAGATCACACACGATGTGTATATAATTCAATGATCTAACTGTGGAAAGAAAGATAGCGAATCAGCCAGCATCCCCGAAATGTCGACTGTGGCGTGGTGGCCTGCGGACGCTACATTCAGAGGAACAGGACAAAAGAAGCAGTCAACTTCGATACCAAATCAACACATCACAACAAGGAGGAGCAAGGTCAAGGTAAGGTATGGCTGAGGAATGGTTTGATATGCTGTTATGCATCTGATTAAAACTCTGCTGGAAGTGAAATTGAACAGACTGCAGAAGAAAGACCCCACGGAGGAAACAAGTAGTACTCCATACGGGAACGAGAGAACAGCTGCTGTGCAAACCAAATTTCACACCTGACCAGACCTTCCTTCTTTTTTCTTTTTTTAAAGCTACACTTCAGCATTTTCGTCATAAGAAGTTCACGGGTACATCAGTTAAATCGAGTGCAACTATAACAACAGAATCTTCCAAAGAGAAATAAGAACGTCAAGTGGAATTCTAAGACATACAAAGAAGCTGGGCTCGGGAAGGACTTAATCTGAATAAACGACGTCTACCCTCCTGAGAGCTGTTCTCCAGGCCTTAATCCCGGGAAACAGTCGAGGTATGGCAAGAGAGGAGGGGAGGAAGTGAAGACTGCTGATGCTTCAAGAAGATTACAAGGGTTTAAAGTGCATGTAAAGTCGTGAAGAGGATTACTGGTGAAAACGAGATTATCAACGAAGACAAGGGAATGGGCGGCAGGGCAGAAAACAGAACTTGGTTAACAGGAAAGAAAAGACAGGTTGACTCGTTATAGCAATGGACCTCCTGAAGAACCAAAATGGAAATGAGTTGACAAAACAAAGGAAAAGACCCACAACACAAAGGCAAAGAAACTCAGAAATGCCAGACTCGAACAAAAGGCTTTGAACATATCAAGGGCCACTACAGAGGACTCCCGGCAATCCCTTGGTGAGACCACCAGATATTAATGGGAAAGAATATCATCAGTCGATCTCGTCTCTTGGGAACCCGATGAAATGATAGACAAGGGCTGTGAGACTCAATTGTGGCGCTTCATTGAAATGAAAAATTAGGAAAAAAACAAATCATCTTACGAAAAGTTATGTTACTCACTTATGAAACAAGAAACCCATAGGAATATAAAAGGGTTGATCCGGTGCATATATACAGAGGTGTTTCACTTTACCAACGGTAATCTGCAATGATTACTAAGAAGGACGTGTGAGTTTTTCATTTTTCGATACAACGAGTCCTTGATTCGAAGGGATTCCGTATGAGGACGACCAAACATCGGATGAGAAGGAAGAACGTTTTTGATGTGCCTCCATACTCGCGGGAACGAACCTTCGCTTGATGTTCAACGCACTCAAGAAAAACAAAAAGCCATCCTAACCAAAGGCAAAAATCTCCAGGGTAGAAAACCAAACCTTTCTAACGCGTCATCGCTGAAGTCTAGAGGGACGAATGGGAGAAGAGTGAGTGTGGAACAAGAGGAATCATCTACTGGAAATTAATCAGGCCATCCCAATTGGTTTGTGACTTGTGTATCGACAAAAGAAGGGGAATCGGGGTGTGTAAGACAGACCCAGCGACTATCAAGATGAGGAACAAGACATCTGATTAGGTTGTTCCAGATTGCTTGGATCTGATTAGGAGCAGACCTCACCGCCGACGTAACGTACACGTGCAAAGTCCGGTAACTCCCCGAGGTGCGTGTCCAAGTGCCAATCATTATAAAAGGACCTCATTAAGCGGATGCGCTGAGTACAATAGCCAGTTTACCTGACTACCTGCCTGCTAGGTGGTGAAGTCGGACACATCGACCAATCCACTAAAATTAGGAGGAAAAAAGAATATCAGTAAAAGCAGGCACGAAACTTTGAGTTAGACGACGTCTGTATCTACGGGCGAACGAAGCGCACAGCATGCGTATGTGGCAACATGCGTAACGATGCAGCAACTCAACCGGAGAACCGAGGAACGATGATACAGAATATATCCACACACCCACACTTATACGTACACCGAAGAGCTACGTGAACTGACCAATCCAGTACCCTTCCGCATTACTAGAGACAGAAAGGCAATACACTTGATATTAAAGGCACCGCGACGGTGGTAGCACGAGGACCTGAACCAGTGCACTTCTCTAGGTGATATCTAAGGACTAGTTCGTTCATGAAACAAAGAAAACGGGCTCTAAATGCACAGAGAAGGTAATCCTCGAGATCCTAACAACAATAAGGCCATGCAGCTCCAGCACCATAGTCATTAGTTTCAAGATACCGCCTCTCGGGCGACTTGATTTCCAAATTAATCGTAATCAGTTACGGTCGAAACACAGTACTTCCTAACGAACAATTAAATAAATGAAGTGGTTGTGTTTAATTACCTATTTGTGCTACGTATTTGTAACTGTTTGCAGAGTCGGTAAAGGGAGTCTTACACTTGTGTTTAATTACTTATTTGTACTATACGGCGAAGTGGGTTTTACACTAGTGGGGCCCTATCTCTTGTGTGTGTGTGTGTGACTACCCAATTGTAACTCAGTAAACACAACACGATCGGAGCTCTACAGTGCGTGTGTGTGTGTGTGTGTGTGTGTGTGTGTGTGTGTGTGTGTGTGAGAGAGAGAGAGAGAGAGAGAGAGAGAGAGAGAGAGAGAGAGAG
>NC_092264.1:1950000-2020000 GCF_036320965.1 Panulirus ornatus
CGTGAGCATTACGATAGTACACATGAATGTGAATGTGTTAAACCTGGCGGAATAATTAATGAGCTTCTCCGTTTTTATACGGGTGGGCCGCCAGTGTTACCACAGCCCGGCACTAAACAGTCTCTCTTTTTTCTCCTTTTTTTTCTATTGGCTGCTCCTGTCAACTGTGAGGGGCAGAGCGGCGGCTGCTGCCGGCAACTTACGACTAGATAATCACCCCCGGGGAGAACCGGGCCTTGCTCCTACCCAGGGTATTACACTCGGCCACATCACCATAATGGAGAACAATCAGTGGTGCGGATCAACGTAATAAAGAGGAATAATTACTGGGTAGAAGGTCTCCGCCATGTGGAGAAATCCAGACACCCGTCCGCGTCCGCTTCCCCTCGCATGGGATATAAACACACGGTTGCTTAATGGATTTGCTTAGCTCCCGACACTCGTGCGTGTATAGTCTAGGGCTTCTGGGCATGTTCTGGGGGATGAAAATCTGGGGTGTTGAGGGGTTTAAGGAGGTTTTAATAGAGTTCTGGAGGTCTGACTGTTCAGAGGTATGGAGGAGAAGTAGTTGACGTCTGGGAGACCCTAGTAGGGCCTGTCTGAAAGATCCGGGACGGTATTAGAGTCTGAAATTATCTGGGGATCAGGACAAATGACCCAAAGTAAGGTGAATTTCAAGGGAGTCTGATGGCACCAAGCGGTCTCAAGGTTGTCCAACCACCTGGGGGATAGCTGGTTGGGGGTCTATAGGTGTCTTAGAGGCCCCTGAATCTACGAGGTTTTCCTAGAATCCGGGGAAAGTAGAGGGAAAGGGGAATACGTAATATTGGTTCTCTGGGGTTACGAAAGACCTCAATGGGAATATCAAAGTCCACCCTTACGAGCGCTGACCAAAACACAGAGGACACTCGCCCCGGGGTTGGCCTCTACCGACGAGATAATCTACATCGACCGGTGAAAGACCTTCGTATGGTGGAGCACAAAGGTGCTTTAAACCAAAATTCGCTGAGGCCTGATGATCCGACTTTATGACACGATGGTTCCAGTAATCAAGGGCTCATGTCATCATCCAAGCCAGGGACTGATTGAATAATATATAAAGAGATGATTGGGGAGGGGGGGGGGACAAGAATGATATAAATATGATACAGTCTGTCTGCAGTCAACCCAGCTCTTCATCCTCCCTATGGGCCCGGTCGAGAAATTAGGTATCTGGCTGAGGCTGGGATATATATATATATATATATATATATATATATATATATATATATATATATATATATATATGTGTGTGTGTGTGCGTGTGTGTGTGTGTGTGTGTGAGTGTGTGTGTGTGTGTGTGTGTGTGTGAAGGGATAATTCACACTGCATTAGGAGTTTAGATAATTCAGTTTACAGAAACTTTACAGTTCACTACATGTTTCACGGTAGAAATCCGCCGCGTTGGGTCTAACCAATTCACAAAGTTTCAACTAACAGAAGCACACAGACCTGTACATCCTCTTACCGCCATGCATCGTAAGAGGTTGTAACAGGTCTGTGTATTCGTGTTACTTTAGTAGCCGAGACTTTGTGAACTGTTTACACTCGACGAGGCGGATATCTTCCGTGAAGGGCCTTTTCTAGGTTTATATATATATATATATACAGAGAAAAAGCCTTCTGAAAAATACGTCCAAGGATTCACAGAAAAGAGACTTATGAGGGCAATGGGCAATGCAAGCGCTTCCCTATTCATGATGGTTTACCCAATTCGAGGAACTGCGTCTGTCCCATGGTTTTTGCTCCCTTCGTATCTGACACGAACAAAAACGCGAATGTCATCTGCACGTTTCATCCCTCGAGGGTATTAGGAGAATCAGCGAGGCAATGGCTATCACTAATGCCGAGAATGTATTGACGGATATCAAACATGTTTCCAGAAGAGCCACCCTGGCAAGATCCTATGTACGGAAACACAGTATCGGACGTGGTGGTGTTCCAGGAGGCCAGGGTGCGTCTGGGGTCAAGGAAATCCAGGGGATTTAGGACCAAGTCTAGGGAGGACGCGGGAATCTATAAAACAGGGCGTTAGGGTTGGGGGGAGGGAAGGGAGATGTTCATGAATCTAAGGGAGGATTCAGGGGGATTTAGGAAGGTGACTAGGGTTCCTGGAAGAGCGGAGGGGAGAGGGTTGCTTCCACGGACATGCCAGCTGTCTACAGTTCTATTCAGGGGGTTGAAAAGGTGTCCAGAGAAGAGGTTTACAAAGCCATCATGGTGTTCGAAGGATGTCCAGAATTACGTGTGACGTCCGGGGGTTTCATAAGTAGTCGAGGTTCTAAGGAGTACGTTTATGGATGTTGTGTGAAATATGTAAATAGGATGAGTGGCGTAGAGATGTTAAGACGATAATTGATGTAAAGTGAGACTGCCAAACTATGTCTATGTAAAGACGATGGTGAGGAGGTTAAGAAAATGAAGAGGTGTGCCTCTACCATAGTAAATATTCAAGTGAAGGAGTGAGACTATCAGTTATGACGAAGGTGAAGAGGTAAAGCTCTACCACAGCAATCATGAAAGTCAGGAGGCTCTACCACAGTGATGTCGAAAAAGAAGAGGTAATGCTAAGCTGCAACAATCATGAAAGTGAGGAAGCTATACCACACTAATAACAAGTGAAGACAACACGTCGCAAAACAGAATGGACGAAAGTGAAAGAGAAAGCACCATGACAAAACGCTCATGCATGATATCATAGACGTGACAACCACCGGTGTGCCACTGACTATCGAAGGGTATTACAACCTTAACTAATCATAAGCACTGGGTTACACATACCATCCAAGGGCATAACAGTCCTAACTACACATAACCGCTGGGTTACATACCTAACCAGTAACATCTACCTTACTACGCATGCGCACTCCTGCAGCTAGAAGCGGAAGACACCAAATGTCCCAGGTAGTTCCTTACAACTTAAATTCTAAAGGGTATATGCACAGACTTCACGTAGGATGCACAGAGAACCTTTGAAAACAACTCATATTCTGATAAAGACATCTGGCAGACATTTGTCCAAGGCGGGGTACATGCTTGATTCGGCATTAAAAAGGGTCACGGGCAAAGAATTTTGTTTCAGCGTTGAATAACGGAGAGAGATTTTACACTTTGGTTAATCCCGGCATAACTCTCATTCTGAGCCAAGCCACTGCAGCTGAGTGAAGCAGAGGTGAGAGATTGCTTCAGTCGCCCTCAGACTTTTCATTCATTTCTCACAACAGATTTTCATTGACATTCACGAAGGTAAACGAAGATCTGGGCTGTACAGATGTTCGTGAGAGAGGAGGAGGATATGATAAAGATCTACATCAAAAAGCAAGACACTCACAGCGGAGGAAGGAGTCTGTACCAGTGCTGTGCGTGCAGCAAGTTAACGCAGCAGATACAGAGCAGAGTTGATATGAACACTGACGCTACCCTGCTAGCGGTGGCAGTAAACCCAATTCCCGACACTGAATACTCATAAAATGCTGTGATCGCTGCTGGGGTGTGGAGCAACAGCGATACACCAGCCGTACTGGTGCTGGAGCGGGGTAAGTGAGGAGGGCTAGACAACACAGAGAATATCTGCAGAGGCAGAGAGCAAGAGAAACCCAAAGGCTCCAGAGCAGCTGCCTCAAGTCAGGCCACCTGTACACCATGCTATTCCCCGACAACATCTGTCCGCAGGATAAGTGTACTCGAGTACAGAAGCAGAAGAATAAAAGAGTAAAGAAGAGACACATGCAACAAACAGTACACTGAAATTCAAGAAAATATTTAGTTTTCGCTGTATTCAAAACGAGAAAACTTTGAATGCCAGCATTACCCAACAATAAACCCTTCACCTTCATTCTTTTGCTTCTACTTAGTGCAATGATAAAAGTTTGGCTCTACGAAATTGACGCAGGATTATCTAATGCAACGCAGTAAGTAGGTACGGTCTAAATAAATACACAAATGTCAGACTTTTCAATCTAAACAGCTATTCCGCTGAAAATGCAGAGTAGAGGTATTACATGTACTACAGAACTGGGAGGTTATCAGAGGAACTAATCAACTAATCATTAAAAGCTTCAGATCAAGGTGGGTTCTGTGTGTAATTAAATAAATAATCAATCAATCAATAAATAAATAAAGAAGGTTTATTGAATTCAGGCATCCACTCGACTGAAAATATACAGTTGAGGACTTACATAATTGGGGGGGGGGGGGTTAGTATCAATAACTAGTTAATTAACCACAAAAGAGCTCATTAATATCAAGGTGGGGCTGGATACTTCAACGCTTTGAAGAACATGAGTGAAGTCTATCCATATAGTACAAGAAGGCAAGCGTCCACCCAGCATGCGGAGCACCCATGAAGGAAAGCGTTCCCCAGCAAGCGAGGGCACCTGTGAAGGCAAGTGTCCCCCAGCAAGTAAGGGCACCTGTGAAGGCAAGCGTCCTCCAGCAAGCGGGGGCACCTGTGAAGGCAAGCATTCCCCGGCAAGCGGGGGAATCTATGAAGGTAAGCGTCCCCCAGCCAGCGAGGCACATGTGAAGGTTAGCGTCGTCCCCCCAGGGAGCGGGGCACCCGTGAAGGCCAGCGTCCCTCAACATTACGTCCCGGCGGGGCGTAAGTCTGGCAGATGTTATGCGAGAGGATAAATTGCAGGCAACATGGCGGTGCCTCCTGTGAATGTCTTGGTCGAGAAAAAGGCGAGGAAAAAGTGGAAGACCGGGACTGGGGGAATGCTGTCCTCCCTGGATGTGCCTGCTGCACCTGTTGCGGCTGCGGCTGTACCTGCTCGTAACTGCCAGTGTTGTTGTTGTTGTTGCTGCTGCTGCTGTTATTGCAGCTGCTGCTCCTACCGTCATTCCATCTGTCTGATGTTGTGGTTGTTGCTTCTACTGCTGTCGTTTCTGCTGCTGCTGCTAATGTTGTGGTTGTTGCCTCTACTGCTGTTGTTGGTGCACCTGCTGCTGCTGCTGCTGTTGTGGTTGCAACTTCTGCTGCTGCTGCTGCTGCTGTTGTTATTGAATCTGCTGCACCCTTTGATGTTACTACTGCTCCTGTTGCTATGGCTACTGTTGTTACAGTGGCCGCTGTTGTTGCTGACCCAACTTTAACTTGCTGTTATTGTAAGTGGTGCTGTCGCTACTGCTGAAGGTACTGTTGTGTCAGGTGGTGGTGGTGGTGCCGTATGTGGTAGATGTGGTCGTCGTGCTTGTGGTGCCACTGCTGTTGCTTCTGCCAATCTACTAATCTACTCTGCACAGATGATGCAGATCTTATCTGTGATATGACACTGTATGCTAATCACAACCTCAGTAAAAAACGACACTGGATGCTAAGTCGCAGAGGCAAGATATATGCAACCATGGAGGTGAAAAAAACAATTTCACTTTTAATAGCAAGTGGATAATACGGCAAGAAACACACACTCTTCTGGTGCGAAACACCAGTGGAGTGTGTGAAACGTACGAATAAGAACTACTTAAAAAACGCAAAAAACTTATTGCAATGAGAAAACAAAAGGAGGTCCACACTAGAGCGAGAAACCACTCCCTCAACCTGGAGGCGAAAACGTATTCTAACCTGTATGGAAAAGCCACAAGATTACCATGAAAGAAACCTTGTCCAGCGAACTTACCGACACAAGTGTTGAACTTAGTCATGACACTCTTAGGGAAATAAGAGAGCCATCAGTGAGACAAGGTAGACCAAACTGCTTCAAAATATGTGCAAAACGCAAAACGAGCAACATACTACACTGCCATACTAAGAAAAGAAGTGGGCATCACTGGCACGCCCGGTTGTAGATGGGTAAGACACTGCAACAGCAATATAAACCAGTGTCCAGCAAGACCAAAGAAAACCTTAAAGACAAACGACCTAATAAATTTCTCCCTAAACAGGAATACCCCTTTTGCTACACACTGAAAACATGCCTATCCACTGCCCCAGGACCAGACTCTTGGAACACTACGTCTGTAAAGAAATGCAGACAACAAGAAGCATAAAGAAAAGTCTGGACCATCCCCTGGAGCCTGGAACGGACTCGCACCGCCCCGCTCCAAACAGCCATCCCCAAAACAGCAAACCAAAAACACCGACATCGCACATCACTAAAATTTTTCGAGAACTGCAAGATATAAAAAGACTTTTCTGGAATCAAATAATCTACGTAAGACAGGACAAACAGTGTTTCTGGATGGGAAAGATCTTGCGTCTCTCTCAGTTGCCTGACGACCACGATCAAACTGCACAGCTGCTAGACAACAAACAAAATGATAATGTGAAACACAGAGATCTTACAAAATCATCAGCTAAATGTGACCAAGTCGTCACGGCACACAAATTGCAAAGGGTAGGAATAACCGTAAAATTAGGAGTATGGCTATACAACTTCTTAACTAACAGATTATAACAGGTTGCTGTAAACATGGCTATATCCAGTTCCTCCACTGTAGAAAGCTCAGTCCTCTAAGGAACAGCACCCCTTCTGTTCCTCATTCTAAAGTACGGGAGAATGACGCAAATGCGATTCATAATTTCGCATACTGTGTAGATGATACAAAAATAAACATGGAAATCCCGATAATAAAGAAAATGAATAAACTACGAACTGAAATAAACAGTCCTCCTAAGGGCCAACGAAAACAACAAGCTTTTCAAAGTTGAAAAGCTTCAGATCCTCAAGTAAGGGGAGAAAGATTAAATATAAAACAGTACAGTGTACCAGACAGACGCAGACATCATCAAAAAACGACCGAAACAATATGACTATATCGTCTAAAGACCTTATCTTCAGAGAACATCAGGCAACAACAGCTGCCTCGTCAAAACGATGGCATGCTGGATCTTACGGACCTTCATGACACAAGAGGAAGGAGCAGTGACGACGCTTTTCAAGGGGCTAATACTCTTACTATAAGAATACTTTGTGTGCTAACGCCACCTTTCAAGGCCGGCGAAACTGTCAAGTTACAAAGAGTGCGAAGATCTTTCAAGATCCGCATTGACGCTGTAAAATGCTCTAACAACAGAGAACGACTGAAAACACTGAGGTTGTAATCTCCGAAGCGGAGACGGGAGAGTCGTATATCATAATTTACACTTGGAAAATCCTGCAAGGCATTGGTTCCAACCTACATTAAAAAAATAACTCCCTAATGGCACGTCAGGTATGGATCACTCTAAAATATTACACCTGAATTCAAAAGGAGCAATAAACACCACGAGAAAACACCTACAACATCCGGGCCCCGGAATTATTCAACACTCTGCCAGTAGTCGTCAGAAACACTATCGGCTGAACAGTAAAGAAACTTAGGAATGCCCGGGATAATCAAGTATTTGAATAGTGTACCTGACCAGCCAGGCTGTGGTAGTTATGCTGGCCTGCGGGCCATGGTGTCCAACAGCCTGGTCAACCAACAACCCAACTCAGCAGCTCGGATTCAGCTCAAGCTGTGGGGGTAGAAGACCTCCGAAGACGGACTTAGGGTAAGGTAATGCTTGCCTTTGATGCCGCTGTTACTGTTGTGTTATTGGGTATTGGTGCTGCTAACATCGGCGGTGGTGGTGTTGGGGACGATGCTGTGGTGGTGACAGCAGAGACGCACCATTCTACCCCCTAGAATGTCTTGACGTACCATTCTACTCCCTGGAATATTCGGACGTACCATCCTACTCCCTGGAATATTTGGTCGTACCATTCTACTCCTAAGAATGTCTGGACTGACCATTCTACTCCCAAGAATGTAACCTGCACAAAACAAACACACACACACACACACACACACACACACACACACACACACACACACACACACACACACACACACTACCAGCCCGTCTCACAAGATTGCACACCCTCGTGAAATCTTTTGCATGGAGTCTGCATTAACTCGCTTCAACTGAAGCCACACGAACACACTCTCCACATACTTCAAACACCATCCATGCATCAGTCCCAAGGAGATAGGGCTAGAGCGAGGTATATCTACATATGCACAGCTAATATATGTTTGTGAGAGCTATATAAAAAAAGGACGGAGTAGCCAAGTAGAGTGGTAATGGCAAACCCGCGAAGCAGAATAATTACCAATCACTCAAAAATCATGCCAGTCTAAAAGCACTTGCGGACGGGTATATCTGATGGTAATTGGGAACCGGTTCTTGATAATGCCTTTGGATTAATCGGCTCACAGTCTGCCGGCCCTCCATTCCCGGCTAAAAAGCGATTTTATGTCCGACGCCAGACATGCCCGGTGCACGGCGGGGGCCTTTGTCGGCGGGGGAGTTTGGGGGAGGGAAGGGGGGCTGAGAAAGGGAGGGTGTCGGAAGGTTACGTCCTGGGGAGTGATGGGGAGAGGGCTCAAGACAGGGGGACGGGGGGAAGGTTATGCTGGCAAGTGTAGGGCAGAAAGTCATTCTGGGGAGAAATACGGAAGATTATGCATGGGGTGAGGAGCTACGACGTGGATGTGAGGAACTCAGTTAAGCTGGGGAGTGAGACGTGAACCATGGGGGTGCGGTGCGGGAGGTAAGTCATAATGGGGGGGTGAGTGGTGAGGGTGTTTCATGCAGGGTAATGAAGTGTTTCGAGTCTACGCAGTCGGACCTTCGTTATAAAAGTGTCCTTCGTCAATCCACATGATTCATATTCAAATCTTCCCATTTCATTTCAGTTTCTGCTACTGCCAGAGCCTTTAAGAGGCTGGCGGAAACAGCTGTAGAATATTTCTAAAAAACAATGAAAAAAGCGTTTTAGGCAAAGATCTTGAAGAACGACTCAGTGTGTCTGGAAATAATCACAAGACGTTCAGAAAACCTTTCATAAGCACGATCCTAAAAAGATGCTCCCAATTAAATCTAGGGTATAACATACATCTCTCAGTCATCCTGAAGATTGTAACACAAAGGGATGGTGAACCACCAGTGCGGACTCCGGATGCAGCCCGTTGTGGCAGACTTGAGATGACGGAATCTATATCACTTCGCAATCACGGATCCATTCGCAGAGATTAACGTGGGATCCTTAAATGAGTGGGGGATCCATTAGCAACTAAAAGCTTGCTGCTGCAGCAGCTGCTGCTGAGTGAGACCATCAACCAAACCTGTAGATAGAGTCAGCGTCATCAATCATGATCAAGGAAAGTACCTACGGGGGGGGGGCAATTGCGTTTCCCCCAAGGGAACGCCATCGCCGTGGGTGCAACAACTGGAGCGGATGCTCGTACTCTGGGTACAAACTCACAAGTGAAGCAACTGGAATGACTGGTTGTAACTATCTAAAACAGTAGTTTATAGTTAATGGTAAGTATATCTGCAACTCTGTTTCACTAGTTACATCGGACTGACTGGCGGGCATGTGTCGCCGATGGGGAAGGAATGGGAGGAGGATGGTGCATGACCGGGTGGGTAAAAAGGTGGATGAAAGGATGGGGTGAGAGGAGGAGGAGGAAGTCAGCTAGATAATGTGAACAGATGTTTGATAGTGAAGCGGATAAACAGAGGGCAGGCAAACGCTGATAAGGGCTGAGAGAGAGAGAGAGAGAGAGAGAGAGAGAGAGAGAGAGAGAGAGAGAGAGAGAGAGAGAGAGAGAGAGAGAGAGAGAGAGAGAGAGAGAGAGATTCCCAACCATATCACACAAGAAAAAAAAGAGAATGGGGAGGTGGGGGGGGGGGCGCGAAAGACACAAGCCAATAGTAATGGAAAAAAATCCGTGACTGGCATAAGTGTTCAGAACAGAAAAATGAAAATAAAAAAAGCAAGCCGACGAGTCGACATAAAAGGTATGCAAAACCCCCATCGCTACTTCTAAAGTGATATATATATATATATATATATATATATATATATATATATATATATATATATATATATATATATATATATATTTCATTGATTTCATTCTCCCTGATAACAAACGCGCTGCAGGGAATAAAATTCCCGGCGATACGCTTTGGCCACGATGCCTTTGGTGAGATAACTTTCAAAGCCCACGCCAAGTGAAATTAAAATTGATTCCTTGTTTTTCTGCGCAAAACACTTTTTATATATATATATAGAGAGAGAGAGAGATTTCGCATGGCAGAGAGGGCGGGGAAATATACATTTATATAGAAACTGCAGTCACGTATATTCACACAAAAATATATCAGGTATGGTTGAGTGTCCACATTCTGGCTCACACACAAACACACACACACAGACACACACACACACACACACACACACTACACAGTCGAAATACAAATCCTACTCGCGATGACAGATTGGGTGGAGTGCGTAACTTTCGCCTCCCATTCCTCCCACTGGAAGGCTAACTGGCGAGAACCATGTCCGAAGAAACAGAGTCTGCCAAAGGTTATCTGTAAGTCTGGCAAAGGGGGCAACCATGGGGAGAGAGAGAGAGAGAGAGAGAGAGAGAGAGAGAGAGAGAGAGAGAGAGAGAGAGAGAGAGAGAGAGAGAGAGAGAGAGATGTAATCCTGTTAACGAAGGGGGAAAATTCTAATCATGTTAAGAACACGCATATACAACATGCAGGTTCTGCGTATGTCCTCAATTACCTGGTTAACTTTCATCACTTAATAGAACCTTAAGGCTATTATTGATCAATCCCAATATGACATAACCGGTGGAATGTACCTGAGCTGCCTCAACTCTATAGCCATAACTCAAACGCGAAAACTGATTCAGTGGAACAATCTCAAGAGCTCATATGTTCTCCAATATGGCCATGTGTTATTCAACTGCCCAGCCAACTCTAAAACGCTGTTTCCCTAACACCAGGGAACACGTCTACTTGCTGACAGTTGGGTATCTGATTCCTTTGTACACTTACGAAAACAGTCAACTTTCTCAACATCTGTAAGCAGTAATACCTTCGCACTCATCGCCCACTTTCATATTTCAGTACGATGAATGAGCACCCATAGGTCGATGAACAAACCCCGAGTATGACAGCTCTAACCCTTTGGTCACTACCTGTAACGTCACCGTGCTCAAGGGGTTCTATATTAAAGGATAAAGTTGTCGTTAATCATGGGGCTAAGTCGTCGTGGGCAAGGAATGACGACAACGCACCGAAGTCAACGTACTCTACGAGGTTAGGGTGTCGTCCTTCAAGAGAGCTATGTCGTTGTCCTGTAAGGTCGGCTCTGCTACCTTCCTAATGCTTCCACTTTCCCCAGCAACTCGTAATATAAAAGCCGGACATAAACACGTTATAATCTCATCCCTCACGTCCTGGGGGGAGCGCCATCAGCGCAGGGACGCACATAAAACACAAGAGCATGATATCAAATTACAAGTTAATGGTCAAGGTGGTGGAGACAGCTAGTTGGCGGACAGCTGGTGCTCGGGTTAGTCACCAGCTGGAGGGCGCCAGCTGTGGCTTCAAACGGCTTCTTCAGCGTAATAATTTTGTTTCGCCCTTCATGGCTAACCTCAGCCTTCTTACATGAGCTTCATGGCCCTTTGAGTACAATTAGCCTGGCCTTTGACCTGACCCCTAAATGGTCAATAGCAATGTGTCAAGCCACCATGCCCATGATCAAAGGGTCGTTCCCTAGACAATGAAGGATCGTACCCTTAGGCTTAAAGGATAAGTACATACACTATTTCCATACAGTGTCACTAGTTACGTATCTTGGATGAGTCTGCGACCAGTTACGCCCGCGTACATCTTCCCCCAACGAACTAAATCCCCCAACAAGCCGTCAGTCTGACATACATGGTAACCACATTAAACAACGACGCTAGAACTCTCTCCTACCTGCACCTACCAATACAAATGTAGTTTATAAGACCATTAATAAAGCATATAACTATCCCTAATCATCCCTGGGGATGAGGGAGAAATAACACCATCCACGTATCTCCTCAAGTCGGGGACAGCGACTAAGGGTGGAGGAAACGGAAAGCTGGATATCCTCCCCACCTGTAGCATCACTTTCTACAAGGAGGAAAAGAAGGAGCCACGCCGGGACCTTCCCTCTGAGGCTTCCTCGCCTATTCCTGACGCTACCTCGCAGGAGAGGCAAGGTGGCGTCAAAGAGAAATAAAGAAATGAGTATAGCCCAACTACTGCAGGAATAACACGCTACTACACACTTTCGCACGCCAGCAGTTACTTTAGTATCCTACCAGACACTTCCGCAGGCCACCAGGCACTTCAGTACGTCACCAGCCACCACACACTTCAGTACACCTCTGCATGCTACCACATACTTCAGCACGCTATAAGACACTTCAGAACGTTACCAGACACTTCAGTAAACTACAAAACTCTTCAGCACGCTATCAATCACTTCAATACTTTATCATTTATCAGACACTTCATCAATCTGCTAGTCACTTCAACACTCTACCAGTCACTTCAGTAATCTACTAGTCACTTCAGCAATCTACTAACCACTTCAGTAATTTATCAAATACTTGGATCAGTTCTAACTGTAGTAATATCTCCCTCTAATTCCACACGTCTCCCCTTAGAGCCGTAAGTACCATTTTCTTATTCAGTCTACGTATACCAAGAGTAATAATAATGTGCTTAAGACTGACTCCCAGGAATTAATATCAAAATACAAAGGTCATTCCCCTAATACAGCTTACAACTCTACAAACGCTAATTTGGGTTCTGTATCTACTATTAATTACTGATTATCACAGTATTTGATTATCTGTCTATTCTCATCACCCGTTTCAATGCTTACTGACGGGAGGCAAGACAAAACAAGACAACTAAAAACTAGCTGTGAGTACTGTTCCATGAGCTACCCGACAACACGGGGTTAAAAACAAACGAACGGCGTGATTGGTATGTTCTGCCGCGACCTGATCTGACCTGACCTAACCTAACGCAGCCCAACTTGAACTAAAGCAAACCTGGCCTAACCAAGCCCAGCCCAAGCTGAACTTAAGCACAACTAATCCCAGTCAAGCCTAGCCTAGCCTTTTCAACTCAACCCTTTAGTATCAGGTCGAATTCGGGCCAGGACGTCGCATCTGAGTGAGACGTCTCTGCGGGGGGCGATCGCCGATCAGTGCATCAGGAGCTGTGAGCAGCGCGCGTGCAAACGGAAAGAACAAAGCACACGTGTGACTTAGAATATGAAATAGGACTCTCTCTCTCTCTCTCTCTCTCTCTCTCTCTCTCTCTCTCTCTCTCTCTCTCTCTCTCTCTCTCTCTCACCCTATTCGTTGAAACCTCTCAAACTGACGATTTCCATTTCAAAACGCCTATCGACCCCCCCCCCCTCCCACTCCCCCACGAGATCGAACTACATCATGACGAGTAAAACCTCTCCTCTGGGTCTGGCCTGACGCAACCCTCTGTGCGTGAACCAGTGTCCAGGAGGGGAGGTCAAAATGATAATTAAGCGGAGGGTGTATTCTGTCTATAAAATCCCGCTGGCTCCCGAGGCCCCCGCCAATTTGATAGGTCCCTGCAGGTAGGGTACATACACGGCCAGATGGATCACTTTAGTGGGTTGTATTGGCATGGCATAAATCTGCGCCTCGTTGCCGCATTGGCTTGCCGCAGCCGCCTGGTGGTGGCAGCGTTGTAGGGAGTGGGTTGGGGGTGGTATGGTGGCTTGCCGGAGCACCCTGGCATAATAATGGTAAACGCAAGGCAAAGGCTTGCCTGTATTTATAGAGTTCAAGGTCCAACATCATTAATACAGTTTTGCCGCTGATATGGCACAAGTTTGCCTCTTATGTGTTCAATTGCTAAATTCATTTCTTTAAATAGCTAAGTAGATAAAACTACTGTCGCAGGATATCAACAGTCGTGGTGATAAAGTACCCAATCAAATATCTTTGTCTCTCATGAGTTTTTAAAAACGGTGGACTGAAAGAATTGGCAACAACGGAACATGGCTTAATATTTGAACCATCCAATCAGCGAACAGTAATAATCCTAGCTGTGCACATACTCTCTAAAATGAATATTTTGCAGAGTTAATAAAGCACTAGCCTAGTTATTAAGATACTTTTATTCCTCATAAACGTATATCCTGCAGGAAATCAGCATGTGTTCATGTAAGGCAAGGAAACTGGCAAAATCATTCTTCATTCAGGTTGGTGTGCGAGGGACAAGTTTGATATGTCCAGGAGGGTCTGAACGGTGGGTCTGCGAGGGAAGCGTTTGTCACATGCGCTACGAACAAAAGGCTGACTTACATACAGCATAAAACATCTCCAGAATCACCCATATGAACATACTTCAAGGAACCCGCTTGACAAACCAAAAAAAATAAATAAATAAATAAAAAATAAATAAAAAAAATCACATTTACTAGAGGAAGAAATTTTAAGACACGTATTGGGATTTTAAAAAAAAGACTCAGTGTCAATTATGTCCTCTACTGTGACTAACGCCACTGGGTGGTGGATAATAATCATGCACGAGTTTCATCTGTCAAAATACAAAGTGACGTGTGAATAATACAGAGCAGTATAATCTGCCTCTGTTACAATACGCACCGTATGTCAGTAACAATATACAAGGTTTCAATTCTCTTTTTTCATGAAAAAGTTAAGAGATTACTAATACCTTTGACAATTATAATAATAATAATAATAATAATAATAATAATAATAATAATAAAAATAATAATAATAATAATAATAATAATAATTATCATTATTATTATTATTATTATTATTATCATTATCATTACTAATATTAATATTATCATCATTTTACTATTATCATTATCATAATAATAATAATAATAATATCATTATTAACCATGTTATAACAGTACTTCTTGGTTGGTCCTCCAGCTGCTTTCAGACTGCGCTAAAATCAGCAGCAGGGAAATGATGGCGTCCTCTGGAGTGACGCGTTCCCCCCACGATCCTGACTGTGCCCCCGTTTGTCAACTGACGACGACGCAGCCTCGCCCAAGGTGACTTTTCAACCCAAGGCGAGACCCTTCAGCAGGCGGAGTCCGACAACCGGGTTGCACTCGAAGCTCTTGTAAATGACTTCCAGGTAACTGCTACCATTACGAAACCAATTAAACGGGCTGGAGAGAGAGAGAGAGAGAGAGAGAGAGAGAGAGAGAGAGAGAGAGAGAGAGAGAGAGAGAGAGAGAGAGAGAGAGAGACCGCTTCTCACGCTGAGACATTCACAGTGAATAAGACCTTACGAATTGCACAGTTACCGAGATTAGGTAAAAAAAAAAAAATAAAAACTTGTATTGTTGCTTGTGCGGTGAGGCTTTTCTCCTGCGTGAGTGAGTGGGTGCAGGAAGGGCTGACCACAGCTAACCCCCCCCCCCCCCCACCCCCACCCACTATCATCACCAGAGACACAACTGTATCGTGGGGCGTAAGCCACGCCAGCAGGCCAATTATACCAGCAGCTTCTATCTGGGAGTCGCCGCCCTGTCACGGCTGGTGGTCGGGTCGCCAACCTTCGACCACCTAGTTCTCCAGGCGCGCGCACACACACACACACACACACACACACACACACACATACACACACACACACATACACACACACACACACACACACACACACACACACACACACACACAGGATTGGAGCAACCACAGGGTATAACATGAATTAAGCAAGAAACTTGATACAAAAGATGTCAAGAGGTACTTTTATAGTAAACGAGTGGTGGATGAATGGAGCAGGATGACTGTGAGGACATGGTTAATGCAGACAGCATGAATAGATGTAGAAAATGTATGATGGTGGAGAATGTTCAAGAGATGGGTCCCCATGAATGTTTAATTCCCTCCCCGTATAGTAAAAATAGGTAATCACATACACACACGGGGAGACTTTTCATCATTCTTCTCTTTATTTTGGATTATCCGTTACTGATAGGATTTACGACTATCAATGTGTGTGTGTGTGTGTGTGTGTGTGTGTGTGTGTGTGTGTGTGTGTGTGTGGTAGACTTCGATCGTCAGGACCAGGGGGTAGGTGGGGTCTGACCTAACTCCACTAGAAGAGATTGGTTTAAACCCAGCTCCCTTAAATTCGTTTGAAAATCTTATCATCATCCACAGTATTTTCTTCTTCCAGCGTTTTGACTGTTGTGAGTTCACACTTCATATCCGGTAACTGGGGAAAACAATCTCCTGCATGCTCCATACAGTGGCAGTGACGTTATTAAGAAATAAAGTCTTCATATCTTCGTTCGCAGGGTTAAAAAGGAAAATCGTTCCAAAGTTGTTTCTCCACTGCCATCAACCGCACTTCCAGTTTCGTGAGGTCGGGTTACGCGCCTCCAGCCATCGTCTGAATCGCGTGGACTCCCGTCCCACGACCCTGACACGCGAGCGTCCACACTCACATACAAGTGGTGACGCTTACGATCCTTTCACTCTGCACACTTAACATGTCATCCGTCTCGAAATTCTCATCCCAGTAAAGGCTCGTGATACCTAGGGCAACACGGTTATCTCGCCTCCGAGTTTCGTTACTATTCCTCGGTTTCAGCAGATGTGACGGGTGGCAAAAATAAAATCTGAAGCTACAAAATACAGTATTAGGGGATATATATAAATATATATATATATATATATATATATATATATATATATATATATATATATATATATAGTGACCGCGTGTATGGTCCTGGAATTATCTTCAACACCTGAAAAAAAAAGGTGTTTAAGATTTACTGTTGGTGGTTATAACCTGGGGCTGACGGCCTTAATGACCCTGGCAGACGACAGGCCTAAGCCACAACTGACCACCCGACCAACCAGCCCTTGGTAGCATCTTGCCGTGTATTTCGTATGTATGTTCGTATGTTCCACCATCATCTGCATACATCAGCTGGTCTGATTAAATCATGTTACCCAAATGTTAAAAACAAATGATAAAAAAGATAAAGAGATAACCAACGTCAAATATAACTTTGAGATACCAGAGAAAATAATTCAGACTATAATCAGCGGATAACCTGTGCAAACTCCCTATAAAAGTTATAATTCAAAATCTGTAAGAAAAAAAGTCTACAAACGTATAAAAAATTTTGAGTCGCTGTTTTAAATCTCACATTCAGCAATAATGCTCAGGTTATTGTATTGTTAAAGGAGAGACTACACAGTTTCCTTAACAATAGTATATATCAACTTGTAACGTGGACGACTTACAGTTTCCTCAGCAATTATGTAGTACGTATGAAATATGAAACACTAAGAACAAACCAATAATCATTTTCACAGAGAAAAGTGATGAGAAGGATTCGATCAACAGGTGAAAAGAGAAAGATAATGATGAATTTCTACAACAGCGAATACATCGTTCGATACAATACGAACAAACATACGGGAAAGACATCATACATTTGTTTACAAAAGTCACTGGAACGGAATCAAATTCAACGCGACACTGACCAAATCTGGAAATAATCACATGAACCACAAACGACACAGTACTCGAACAAGATGATCCGTTCAGGCCCAATGGCAGTGTCATGACTGCGTGGTGGGGTTAAGACTGTTCTTAACTGACATGGGTGCGTCTCGAACCTATCGTCCCACTGAAAACAGTGTAAAATCTCCTGCAGGTCGGCTGTAACAGTGAGCCAATACGTGAGGTACGTGCGTTCGCCCCTTATGAAGCATACGGCTTCGTCAGGAGATAAGTGCGGGTCTGGGCCAGGCAGACGCGATACCTACATTCCACGGATAAAAAAGTCTCCGGGAATTAAAATGCAAAGATAAGGAATTACACAGAACAGATGTGGGTTAAGCCGGAGGTGAAAATGAAAAATATGCGAAAGAAATCAAGAAAAATTCTTAAAAAAGTAGATTATAACTTTACAAAGAAATATTCAACAGAAAACTGATTAATAATTCCCTCGTCCCAGAACATTGAAATGACTCTGTAACACGTCTCCTTAGATTCCTGCACATCTATTTCCTTACGGATCTCACTGAGACACGGTATATGTTTACACCTGTAGGCAAGACGGATGCAAGTGGAATAATGATTCTGAACTCATAACATTAACAAGCTATCTAGTAGTATTTCATAATCGCACACTGTTTCTCATAATTTTTCTGCTTTTAACATCTATAAAGGCTTACACACACACACACACACACACACACACACACACACACACACATATATATATATATATATATATACACACACACACACACACACACACACACACACGCACACGAATATAGTGCATATGAACACGCACTCATTTAAAACACATAATACCCTCCAAGAGCCAGGATTCAAACCCAAGACCTCTTGTGTGGGAGAAGGGAAAGCTAACTAGCCGTTAGGCTATGATCGCCCCTTAATAGAGAAATGACTATTCGATTACAAGTAATCTTACATCCATGAATAACGGGGTCTACACCGGTCAAATCCCATCAGGCACACATTACCAAAAGCTACCATTTTACAGAACATTACTGTACAAACGCGGAGGTATATGTACGCGAATATAGTGCATATGAACGCGATCACACCCTAACTTGGCACTTTGCTGACCTCAGGCGTAACTCAGGGCCGTGGGCACTCTGATGACTTCCGGTGTAACTTAGGGCCATGAACATTTGCGGACCTTCACTTCCATGACATAACTACCTCATTATATTTCACATTTTCAACCAAAACCCCTACGACTGAGGTATACTCCCTGTCCATGCCAATACAGGCAACTTACACAGTAAAAAGAAAAGGTAGCAAGACAAAGCTATTGGAATACAGTAAAAAAATAAAGGTATTTCAAATTTCAAAGCTATGGCCATTATTATCATAAATAATGACTTCAGGAGTCAAGCAGGCCCATGATAAGAATGAATCAAAAGGCTTTTAACATAATTCTCATTTACAATTCAGAATAATCTGGATATGAATGAAGTTGCTCGTTTACCAGCATGCTAACACCTTTTCTTTTTTCTTTTTCTTTCAGCTGTTTTCTAGATACCTCGAAACTGTAAATAAAAAATATGCAAAAATGCACACTAAATAGAGCTATCCAGATAACACACACACACACACACACACACACACACACTCATATATATATATATATATATATATATATATATATATATATATATATATATATATATATATATATATATATATATATATTCTTTGATACTGTGAAAAAGATTTTTCAATTCTAATTAATTCGATGATCATTTTCCTAACATTTTCTGGTACTTAAAAGATATCTTACAGAACTCAAAAGGCAAAATCCAAATCTAAGTTTTAAAAACAACAATTACATAAAAAAAAAACTCGTTACAACTGGAAACATGTAATTCAACCTTTGGATAATTTGCATACGAATGTCTCCTTCACATGAAATTATCTAAATGCTTTTCACCATTATCTAAATGCATGCGCACCATTTCAGGTCTGTGCTTTCTCGTTAAGTTTAAACCAGACACGTTTAACCTGCCTCTCTTATTCTAACGTGCAAGTTGAGTGATTCAGTTTGAACACCAATAAGAACCTGATCATATATATAATAGCCTCATGGTACTCATTTGCATTCAATAAGGCGTCTCTTTAATCTGTCACATGTTCTGGGAGCGGCGACTGCATCTTATACAATGTGTTTGCGTTTCCATTCATAAAATCTATAATGCTGGCCACACATTGCGTACAAGACGCCACAACCCATCTGCAAACTGCTAAAAATAATCTTCTTTTTTTACTGTATATAATACACTGAAGGGAGTTATTTCATTATGAATCTCTCGCAAAGAAACCTTTAAGACACGCGTATCATTATATCTCTCACCAGTCAGTCTGGCAAGGATGCAGTCGTTCTTTCCTACGAATACCGAACTCTGTATGTGTGTGTGTGTGTGTGTGTGTGTGTGTGTGTGTGTGTGTGTGTGTGTGTGTGTGTGTGTGTGTGTGTGTGTGTGTGTGTGTGTGTGTGTCCCTAGCGTTTCTCTTCCAAATGAAGTCTGCTTCCATATACAATGGTCAAGCGAGTATTAAGCGCGCTAAGCCTGCAATGTAAGTGTATCCCAGAGTCACTGCATCCTACTTTACAAGACTGGACTTCCACGTCAAAACAGCACAGCTAAAACGTAAATGAAATGCTCTCATCTATCTGTTTCAGCTGGGCAGCCGTAAAAGATATTTCTATCCACGAATTTTCCTAAAACATTTTATTGCTCTACGCAAAGCATCTCATCACAGATACCAGCTGAGCTTCCAACAATGTCGGAATAATGACCCCAAGCTTCGAAGTCACCGTAAAATTGAGAGGGAGATTGAGAGAGAGAGAGAGAGAGAGAGAGAGAGAGAGAGAGAGAGAGAGAGAGAGAGAGAGAGAGAGAGAGAGAGAGAGGAGGAGGAGAGGGAGGGGAGACATCCGTATGCAAAGAGCTTAACTTCACTGTGTCATTAGTGTGGAGATAACAGACGAGATTTTGTGAACGAAATGAGCGACGGCCCAATCGGATTGTCGGATTGGGTGCTGACAGAGTCAATACGTTCTTGTTTGTCCTCAGTCGATCTAGCTTTCATTGTCCTGTTCCCGTGAACGCTCACCGAGCATACCTACAATTCTTCTGGGGCGTTCTTTGGTACAACACTTGAAGATACAACCGGACTTTATAGACTGATTAAGAACAAAAAGGTGTAATAGTAATATGACTTTAAGAACAGTTAGACTTTTTAGAAATCTGTTGATGTTTTATGTCATGCTGTTATGCAATATGCAAATTACAGAAGGATTATTATCATACCTTATCTTACCTTCCCGCCCCAGAAGTCCCTTCTATCCCTAAGAGTCTCCTGCAGCACTCAGGTGGCTGGCCACGTCCATCGGTCGAGAGCACAGCAAATTAAGTGTTGTTGTGTTGTGTTGTGTGTGTTTCTACGTATAGATAAGGTGCAGGGCAATCGGGTTGTAAGTGTTGGATGCCTTTTTTTATGGTATTTGCATCGTGACCCTGAAGAAAATCGATACCGGTCATCTATAAAAACACTAGAGGGAAAATTTCCTGGGTTTTCAAAAGAGGGGAGAAAATTCTCGACAAGGATCTGCAATACACACTAGGGATTGTCCATCTGGGTCACATTTCAATAAGCCTTCACTATAGGAGGTCAACGCCTGAGTGGCTAACCAGCCCCTTGAGCATGAAGGCACGACCCTTCGGCATGATGGAATGGCCCCTTGACCTGAATGTTTTTTAAGACCAGGTCAAAACCACTGGGACATCAAACCCGTCTTCAGGGGTAGGGATAGGTTAACAAGCAGAAAATCTGATTAACAGTTTCCTCAAAGCACAGATATTGCCGCGTGTTGCTGCCTGTGTGACTGATTCTGAGATGGTTGGATTACCAAAGAATCCTCAAACACGATGCTTTCCAGGGAGTAAGGCAGGTGCACATATATATAATACATATATTTGCTACCACGCAAATGGTACGAGGTTCGAATCCTTGCTGTTGGAGATCATTATGTGATATATATGATTACCCCAAGACCTCTTTCCAAAACAGAATATATATATATATCCCTGGGGATAGGGGATTAAGAATACTTCCCACGTATTCCCTGCGTGTCGTAGAAGGCGACTAAAAGGGGAGGGAGCGGGGGGCTGGAAATCCTCCCCTCTCGTTTTTTTTTTTTTTTTTTTTTTTTTTTTTTTTTTTTTCCAAAAGAAGGAACAGAGAATTGGGCCAGGTGAGGGTATTCCCTCAAAGGCCCAGTCCTCTGTTCTTAATGCTACCTCGCTAACGCGGGAAATGGCGAATAGTATAAAAGAAAAGAAGAAAATATATATATATATATATATATATATAGGCGTGCAAGGACTAGAGTGAATTGGAACGATGTGGTATACCGGGGTCGACGTGCTGTCAATGAATTGAACCAGGGCATGTGAAGCGTCTGGGGTAAACCATGAAAAGTTCTGTGGGGCCTGGATGTGGAAAGGGAGCTGTGGCTTCGGTGCATTATTACATGACAGCTAGTGATTGAGCGTGAACGAATGTGGCCTTTGTTGTCTTTTCCTAGAGCTACCTAGCGCACATGAGGGGTAAGGGGGTTGTTATTTCATGTGTGGCGGGGTGGCGATGGGAATGAATAAAGGCAGACAGTATGAACTATGTACATGTCTGTGTGTGTATATATATATGTATACGTTGAGATGCATAGGTATGTATATTTCCGTGTTGGACGTGTATGTATATACATGTGTATGTGGGTGGGTTGGGCCATTCTTTCGCCTGTTTCCTTGCGCTACCTCGCTAACGCGGGAGACAGCGACAAAACTAAATAAATAAATAAATAAATATATATATATATATATATATATATATATATATATATATATATATATATATATATATGAAATGAGGAACATGAATGATAATCATTTCTGAAAAAATAACAAAAAGAAATGATATGGGGGTTTAACAAGCTGGAGTGAGGCTACTGGTCTGGGGAAAGGTTAATGGTTAAGGAAGAGATGCTTACAGAACGAGATGGGAAGGCCTGATGAGAGGGGTAGAAAGAGTGAGGCTGTGGTAATGTGTAGCGATGTACGATGCCTGGTAAATGCGTTTATTTCAGCGGTTGGGGAGGCGCAGCATGTGTTGTGATACGCGGCGCCTTAGCTGGTGTATGATGGTGACATGCAGTGGTGGTATATGTAGCGCGTCCAGCGACATGTGTAGTGGTGTGCAGTGCGACATGAAGGGGTATGGTTTTTTTGACTAAGACGAGGTGGCCTATGGTAAATGCGTATAGGCAAAGGGTAGCGGCAGTGGTGATGTGTGATGTGTGGCGGTGGTGGTGTCTGGTGTGCTATGAAGTGTATAATGTCATGTGGTGTGTTACAGTGACGAGGCTGGTACAAGGTAAAACCCGAGGCAGCCTGGGGAGCACAGGTACAGCATGGTTGACCAAGCCGCCTTACCATCCTTCCCCTGATCTAGACATCTCCCTCCTTCTCACTGTGACCTCTTCCCTCCATCTCCATCGTCTGACGATCAAACTTTCCATCATCACTATCAACCTTTTATCTAGCCATCTGATTATCACTAAACACCCTTCAATTATTTGCCCTATCATGAGCATCTTATCAGTAACTGAATCACCATATACATCCCCGTCGCTGCTATTCCCAACCCAGCCGCATCTCTCCCGGCCCCCAACACATCTCTCTCAACCCCCATCCCATTTCTCCCAACCCACACCACATCTCTCCCAACCTCCATCCCCAACACATCTCCCCCCTCGTCACCTACCCAACCCCCTCCATGCAGTAAGACTAACCGGAGTTTACCTGTAAGGCTCTGAGCAAATTATCACCTGGGGGCCTCACCTTCCTAAGTAATGGTGGAAAAATGACAAACATTCTTGCTGATAGCCGGGAGGCTGTGTGTGTGTGTGTGTGTGTGTGTGTGTGTGTGTGTGTGTGTGTGTGTGTGTGTGTGTCTTCATTTCTATGTAAGTATGCATACATAGACACTCCAGCCTAAGCCAGGTACCCATTTCTTGACTAGCCCCATGGGGAGGATGAGCACCTGGGTTGAGTGTAGGACAACTGCCACACACAGGATTCGAACCCATGCAGGTCCGACACTAAGCTGGCCCATGCTGATTTATGGTCAGTAATGCTAACCGCTATACCACACACCCATCTCACCCTCCAAACAAGACACACTCACCTCTCCTCTCCCAACACACACTCACCACTCTCCTCCCAGCCACCCTCCAATAAAATCACCCAATCCTCTCAATACGCACTCACTTCTCGCTCCCAACACGCACACACCACTCCCTTCCCAATACACTCTCTCATCTACCCTTCCAACACGCACTCACCTCACCTCCCCAACCCACACGCATCTCAACGCCTCCCGAGCCAAGCCCGCCAGACCCCGCAGGTACAGATAGCCCTCTCCAAGACTCCTTATCCAAACAAACACCTCGTTCACCCGCCGTATAAAGCACTCATGTTCTCTACCCCTCTCAACCTTTTCAGAGACCCCATTTTTCCTCACCCTAACCGCCCCACCGCCCTTCCCTCCCTCCCTCTCAACCGCTTCAATCATACTCCTTCGTTTCCATCTCATTTATGTCAATCTCTTCTCAATCCTGCTGTATTTCACGGGATGATAATAGAGGGAAATGATAATCAACATATACATATATATACAAACTTCTGGGATACCACAAGGAACCCCAATTCGGACAGTGTTCCACTTGCCAAGATTAAATTAGCACACCGGCTTTATTCTTTTTTAAACTTGAAAGCCAGAGGCATTAGCATAAAGCAACACAGTAACTTTATACTGAGTAAATACTCAAATAATGGCCACTGCATGACCAAGTCTCAGCGGGTTTATTCAACAAAGTTAACAACAGATCCCTATACCATAATATATTCCTCACCAGTTGAGTATATACGACATACGCACGTTCCAGCGACCCTATGTCCAAGTTTCCTACATATCCCACTTGTAAATTTTCTTCAGTGGCTAACAACAGCGTTTCAATATCCACCTGTAAAGTTTTCCCGTGACTGACTACAGTGTTTCAATATCCACTTGCATATTCTCCCCAATGGCTGATCAATTTCCTGTGCCTATCTGCCTCCAGGCATCTACTGAGGGGCTATCTGTCGTCCATAAAGCACTTAACTAGCCTCTATCCATCTACCTACAGTCATCTACTTTGCGTCTATCTACCTACCAAGGGCCTCTCTATCTACATCCAGGCATCTACTTAGAGGCTATCTACCTAAGTCAAAGTATCTAGCTCGTGCTTATATATCTACCTCAACACATACAAGTATCTACTTCCCAAGCGTCTATTCTACACTAATAAACATTAGCGCTGACAGATAATACCACCAACAACAGCTGTCAATTGTTTCAACAATGTCACACTGTCAAACAGCCATCCCAAAAAGTGTTCTACTATTTCTAGCATTGTCTTCACACACACCAGGATATAACCCATTTAATAATTACATTCTGAAAAACTAGGAATATAACAACGCGAGAAACTAGGAAGCTAACCCATCTAACAACTCGACCATCCATGAACTAACCGATTGGACAACTCCACAAACCGTGAACACAATCCATTTAACAAGGAGAAAAACACCAAGAGTTGCAGGATGTAACCCATTTAGCAACTGAGGACAAAAAAATACAACTAACCAACAGAGCAACTCTGAAAAAACCCGGAACTCCATCCCCCTTAACAACCCAACGAACCAACCGCAGCCCTACCAAACGAACCTCTCTCTCTCTCTCTCTCTCTCTCTCTCTCTCTCTCTCTCTCTCTCTCTCTCTCTCTCTCTCTCTCTCTCTCTCTCCATGAGCCTTCAACTCACTCCCGTCTACCACAACTGAAGGCGACAATATCTACACCTTCCCAAGCCCTTGCAACGGTAGGATGGCCGGCTAACCTACCTACCTACACTCGCTTTAATGTGCCAATATCTAAACCATCCCAGCTCTGCAACAGCAGGTTAGCTGGCTAGCTGGCTGGCTGGCTACCAACCCACTCCATATTAACTTCAGCCCCACCAACCTCGAAAGCCAGTCATCAAACACTTCCCAGACAGAGCATCTCCTCAGAGCAACGGGGTAAAGAATTCACCGTTTCAACCTTTTCCTTTCTACTATCTACATCGTCAGAGTTCCTGGATGCTCCAACTCCTTCCCCGATCCCTCGCCATGTGCTCCTGGGAGGGACCCGATGCCTATCTGGTTTTCCTCAAACAAAAGCGCTTCTCGTTCGCAACTGCAACTCATCATTACAAATAATCAAGGGCGACTCGGAGACCGGGCGGGCTGGCCTCGCGGACACAACACGTGGACCACCTCTAACTAACGAGAGGTCCCCCCCCCCCCCCAACTCACGTGGCTACATGTTCCCCATTCCTCACTCTCACTCTCTCCCTCCCTCACACACACACACACACACACACACACACACACACACACACACACACAAACACACACACACAAACACACACACTTTCTATACATACACGTATCATCAAGCCGGGAGAATTGCCTTGTTACTACAGCACCTTCAACCTGCTGGGAGCTGTACTGCTCTGTAAGTGAAGATATCAGAGAGAGAGAGAGAGAGAGAGAGAGAGAGAGAGAGAGAGAGAGAGAGAGAGAGAGAGAGAGAGAGAGAGAGAGGCGCTCCGTGTTAAGCTGCGGGGTTGAACTACTAACGCCGACTGGCGGAGGCATTTTGATACATCACGAAGGGACGTCACAGTCGAACAAAGGACGCTTAATTACGGTGACATGCCAAGCAAACCTGGTCCTTACCCAACCTGGACGCAAGATAAGTAATTGTTAGTCACCCTCGGCGACACGATTGGGGAGGTAGAGGTGAGGTGGAGAAGCAGGGGAGGGGAGAGGCGGGAGGCTCCCTATCTTGATCTAACCAAAGACCAAAATGCATATATATATATATATATATATATATATATATATATATATATATATATATATATAAAACAAGACATGAACTTTATCTTCCCTTATTATCCCCTATCCTCTGGTGTGTAGGGGTCGTGGTCTTCGGGGGGGGGGTCTGAAGCACTGTGCAGGGGGTGCAACGACTCTAATGGAGCGGTTAGGTGAGGTAGGCTCACGGTACAATACATTATGGAGTTCATGTACATATAAAACACAAATGGTTCCATTCATCAAGTGCCTGAATGTTCCTCGCCCGAAAACAATAAAGGCGTAACTCCCTCATCGGGGAGAGAGAGAGAGAGAGAGAGAGAGAGAGAGAGAGAGAGAGAGAGAGAGAGAGAGAGAGAGAGAGAGAGAGAGAGATATGAGGGTGGTGGTGGTGGGGAAAATGGTCAGGGAGTGAAGGGGGGAGGAGGAGGGGCTGTGACCTCCTCCGTCCGTCCGTCCTCCTACTCCTCCTCCTCCTTGCTAAGGGTAAAGGCAAACAAAAATTATTAAGTTCTTCGGCGGGTTTCCGGGGGGTGGTTAGTGGCGGCGGGCAGGGGCCCCGCGAGCCGCAACCCGGAGCTTGGCTGGGTCAAGAACTCCCGGGGGGCAAAGGGCGTGGATGAGGAGGGGGGTAGAGAGGTGGTGGGGGTCTACCTGGGTGAGGGGGCGGGATACGCCCCTGTTGCCTTGGCAGGAGAGGAGCCCCCTGCGTGCGCTCATCAGGACCCGCGGTGTGCACCCCCCACTGCTGGGACCCCCCTCCTACCTCCTCCTCTCGTCCGCTGGCCACTCACGCTTATATAGACATGTCCGCCATCTACTGCAGCACCGCACCTGCCTCACAGCCACTCCTCACAACAAGCCCTCACCACCACGACCGCCACCACCGCCCCCGACGTACACCAACATCACCAACCACCGGCAAGACGGACTCCCGTCCCTTGTGGGAGCCACAGTAGAGAGAGAGAGAGAGAGAGAGAGAGAGAGAGAGAGAGAGAGAGAGAGAGAGAGAGAGAGAGAGAGAGAGAGAGAGAGAGAGAGGGGGGGGGGGGGGGGAAGCAACCGACCAACCAACCGACCAGCCAGCCAGCCAAGCCTGCCATCTTGGAGGGACGACCACCGAGGTCGTAGGCAGAGGGCAGGGCGTCGAACCCGGCCGCCTCCCGCAGTGCCTGAAGGCCGGATACGCTCACAACTCACACACACACACACACACACACACACACACACACACACACACACTTGCAAATTCATACATGAAGGTCATGTGAGGCATCATGATTTCCTTCCCTCCGCCACTCTTAAATGACCACATTTGGCGAGGGGCATTAACATCACGCCGGAGTCCCCAAAGCGGACCTCGCGTCTCCTCGGCTCCAAACACCTCAACACGCTGATGACCTGTCATTTGGCACAAGAAGCTTTTAGAAATAAATGCGACGTAAAATGAATCATTCAACACATGCGAGAGCCTCACATCGGGGTGCTAACCCCTCACAGGCATGCCGTTAAGACCCTTCATAAAGTACGACGGTGCGAAACCTTAACCACGATGGCACGAACCCTAGGCAAAAGAGGTTCGAACCTTAAGAACGAGGTAACGAACACTGGGCAGGAAGGTACGAGACTTAGGCACGAAGTTACTAACCCTTAAAGAGCAAGAAAGGTTCGAACCTTAAGAACGAAGTAACGAACACTGGGCAGGAATGTACGAGGCTTAAGCACACCGACACGAACCCCAAGCGAGAAGATCCAAGTCTTATGCAGGATGGTGCGACACATGGGTAGTACAGACCTGGACCCAGATCTGACCCCTTCAGGGCCGTCAGACCCAACGTTAAGTCGTCGTTACGTCGCGCTCAAGGAGCTTATAACGAAGAAGAAAGAGACGTTAAACAAATCACTAATAAAGTCCTGTCATGAAGTGCAGCGAAGGCTCTTAATTCTTTCCCAACCCGCATTACCTCCAGGGATACGATCCCGTCACTGGCTAATACCATCGTGATTCAAGAGACCGAAGAACAAACAAACTCATCAATTACCAGGGTTTATCAACTCATATCACACACACCCACCACCGCCACCACCACCACCACCAGCTGTGCTCTACTGAAAATATCACCACCATCTGTCACCTCTAAAGATTCGACCACCAGCTGTCACCACTGAAAAAAATCACCACCATACGTCAAAACTAAAGATTTAAACACCAGGTGTCACCACTGAAAATATCACCACCATCTGTCACAAATGAAGATCTGACCACTAGCTGTCACCACTGAAAATGTCACCATCTGTCACAACTAAGAATTTAAACACCAGCTGTCACCAATGAAAATATCACCATCATCAGTCACAACTGAAGATTTAAACAGCAGATGTCACCACTGAAAAAAAATCACAACCATCTATGACCATTAAAGATTTAACCAACAGCTGTCATCAGAAAGGCTATCACCTCCAGCTGTTACCATTTAAGGTGTCACCACCAGCTGTCACCTTTAATCATATCTTCAGCTGTCACTATAAAAGATAACCCGACCAGCTGTTACGATTAAAGATACCACTAGCTGTCACCATTAAAGATACCATCACCAGCTATCACCATTAGGGATATCACCACCAGCTGTCACCATTAAAGGTACCATCACCAGCTGTCACCACGAAGGATATCACCACCAGCTGTCACCATAAGAGATATATCACCATCAGCTGTCGTCAATTATATAACCCAGCCATTCAGCTGACACTGTTTTTTTCCCATCACAATCACCAGTCCTCAAGAAACGTCTCCGTCATCAGCAATCACCTACAACACCACCTTAACCTTGTCACCAATAACACCGACATCACCACCATCACCAGCCCCACCATCTGCCACCGCTGATCCTCACCAACAACTGTCACCAACACTATCAAGAGGCGGTCCTATCTGTCCACACTATCTGCACACACTAACCATAGTATAAGTTTGGTCGATACCACTTCACCAAATCATGAGACAGTGTATGCGCAAGCATTAAGAAAGCACTTTAGCTCTCGCACGACCCTTAAACCTTGACCTCCGACCCCAAACCGTCCAAATAATCCTTCAGGTGCAGAACTCTATTTGTAGTAGCGATGGTAAAGGCTTAATCAATATCCACTGGCTAAGTCATCAAGATGTTACGTAATGAAGTATTCAGGAACATTCCAGTCCAAATCGGCTGGTCACCTTGACCTCTGAACCCACCGAAATCCATAGCTTGATCGGCGATGGAGTTTTCTATTCTTATCTGACTTAAAAGTGTAGTCCATACCCAGATATACTCATTACGCAACACACTATAACCACGACGTTCGACCACTAACTCCGAAAACTGAATCAGATGTGGGGCGTAAATGCAATATCTATGCCACACGTTTCTTCTACGAGTAACATCCAACAATGATTCACGTCATGAGATATCCTATACACCAGCGTTTAAGGCAATTCACAAAGAAAAGTAACCTCTGACCCCAACCCCGTAAACTTAATCAAGCCTCATACGCGGTAAGCAGTTTGTATGGAAAAAAGTTCTGACCACATCCAAAGACCTGGTGAGGAGTTATGGGCTTATAAAAATAAAAGGACGCACGCACAGCTCCATGGACAAGGGCAAATCAATATACCCCTACAGCTATCCAGTAGGGGACATTAAGAACATATATATACGCTGTCCCTCTATAAACAGTTCTATCTTCCATGTACATTCTACATCTGGAAAGAAGCGTCAAACACGCAGTTCACTCCGACACAACATAATGGAGTACATGTGAATGACACGGAAGAGACGATGTAACAAAACAATACCAGACATTCCCCCACACAGCCCAGCATGGACACGCTACAGGTTCAGCAGCGTCACGTGCATCTGGTTTTAACGCATCATAAGAGAAACCGATGATATATACGTATCCTGGACAAACTACAGTAAATGGTGAACTGTTCATATGTGCCAAGAGGTATGGATGCAGTCATTTAAACACCCATTCAGCTCGAAACAACCCAGCCCTGAACACCTCCTCGAGCCTCATTCGCTCCACCGAACATCTGCGCTGAATACCCTTAATGACCGACTCCACTCAGGACTTCCACTCGACCGTTCAGCGGCTTGCCAGGCCCTCCACCTCCACATATTCCAGCCGCCACACCCTCTCTATTCGCCACAACTCCCACATGCCACACATCAACAAACAGGTTCTCCACCTCCTTGTCCAAGCCCTGTCAGCCTCGACTGCCGACGCCGCCGCCGTGCCAACCACTCCCACCCAAACACGCCAGCAGTCCCATCCACTCACAGGGTGATCGAACCCTGGTTCTCACCCTTTTCTACCAAAGGTTTTAAAAATCTTCTCATGCAAAACTTAGGAAAAATATAGGAAAATAAGTTAACATAAATTCTTTTCTTTTGAGACGTGACCAACGATGAATATTCAAGGGCCGCCCAGGGTCCAGCGCATAGGTTCGAATCCTGGTCTCGGTATTCGGTCCACAGCCAACCAAGATGTTTATCCACTCAAGGAGTTGGTCGATAAAATGGGTATCTGGCTCAGGCTAGGGTCTATATATATATATATATATATATATATATATATATATATATATATATATATATATATATATATATATATATATATATATATTTTTTTTTTTTTTTTTTTCATACTATTCGCCATTTCCCGCGATAGCGAGGTAGCGTTAAGAACAGAGGACTGGGCCTTTGAGGGAATACCCTCACCTGGCCCCCTTCTCTGTTCCTTCTTTTGGAAAAAATATATATATATATATATATATATATATATTCTTTTTTTTATATATACTATTTGCCATTTCCCGCATTAGAGAGGTAGCATTAAGAACAAAGGACTGAGCCTTTGAGGGAATATCCTAACTTGGCCCCCTTCTTTGCTCCCCTTTTGGAAAATTTAAAAAATGAGAGGGAAGGATTTCCAGCCCCCGCTCCCTCCCCTTTTAGTCGCCTTATACGACACGCAGGGAAAACGAGGGAAGTATTCTTTCTCCTCTATCCCCAAGGATATATATATATATATATATATATATATATATATATATATATATATATATATATATATATATATATATATATCACAGAACCATCCAAATATTCAGCTTTACACACCGGTTCAGCCTGTCGCTTGACTCCCCATGCCCAAGAGAGAACTTCGACACACTGAGGACACTGCACATTCATTCCTCACATGTCCTGCGCATCCCCTGCCCATACAATCACGGGTCACCACCACGCCACACGGCCTGCCCATGGATTTGACTGACTTCCTGAGCGCTGCTGAAGCCCCACAATAGAAGGTCCTGGGGGTTCAAAGGTATCTTGTGAAAGAGGTTCAGGCAATTAGTAAAACACACACACACACACACACACACACACACACACACACACACACACACACGACATGACCATGGTCACTCCTGGTATAATTCTAACAGCGTGTGACGCAGATGCCGGAGACACACTCAAATATATTCACACATTTCCATTCATCTGCCTCCTATCTGTGTCTGCCATTCACGTCACTTGACAATTAATCAGCACGTTGCACGGAGGCACAAATAAGTTTGTTTGTCTTCCGGTGCGCAAACACGTTAATCCCATTTCGTTCCGGCGTCGATAATTTCGCTGGATATTGAAATTCTTGGAGTCTGCCACGGCGCAGTGCGCTACAGACTTGTTTCTCTGTGGTGCCCTATTGCCATCTGACCTGTGAGATACATTCCAGAACTAATTTCTATTCCTATTCTCTTTGAGGATCTGTCCTAACATACTGTATGTATAAATGAATAAACAGATACTGAATACACACACACACACAACATTTGTACTAACCTTACGAGTGACGGTAATTAGCAAACAAAATGCCGAGTGTTTGTAGAAAATATAATGTAGGTGTACCTGGAAAAAAAATCACATTGAACCTACCGTCCTGTATGACGTGAAAAAAAACTGATTTTCATTACGACGCGTATATCTAACAAAATACTTACTTTCAATACGACGTATCTGACAAACAAAAAAGTGTTTTTATCCTTACGACGCATCTGACAAACAAAAGATCTGATTTTCATTACGTCGCAAGACAAAAGAATTATCATCTTTACGACGTATCCGTCAAACAAAAGACTAATTTTCATAACGACACACCTGACAAACGAAAGAATGATTATCTCTACGACGCACCTGACAAACAAAAGACTGATTTGCATTACGACGCATTTGACTAAACTGATTTTCATTCCTAGGAATCTAACATTAAAGATTGAGAACCGTAAAAACACCCCAGGGGTTGTACGTATGAGACTAACAATATCTCGAAGAATGGAAGCAAAAACGAAGGAAGAGGGATCGCGCTGAGGACTGAACTGCTTTGTAATAACAGGTACATTATACCGATGCACGCAAGCCTTATAAATAGAGCTGATCGAAGTGACTGGACTCGCATTCTTTTTATTCCACGTCCTCAGGACCTACATACTCGCTCGCGCTTATCTAACTCTTAAGACACGAACGTCGATAATTCCTTGTACTTCCTTTCAACTTCTAACCCTGAGTACAAACGTGAAAGTAGGAAATCTGAAGGCTTCTCTATGAGTTGCGAGGCACAATATGTAATATTTTCATAATATAGGATATCATTTCTGTCGTCCAGAAAGTAATCCCGTCAGAGATCGTCAGGTCTTCTGTTACCTGGCTTTCTTAAGGACTACCCTCCAACAGGTAACCTCGCCATAGACATTCAAGTGCTCCGCAGAAAACCTCAGTATAGACCGTCAAGTCTTTCGTTACCTTTCCTATCTATGTAGGTAACCTCGCCGCAGTCATAAGGTCTTCTGTTACCTCGCTCTCCCATGTACTGTCCTCTAGCAGATTCCCTCGTCAGACACCATCAAGTCTTCTGTCATGTGTCTTGCACACATACATCTACTCCACCTTCTCACATACCATTTCTAAACATGAGGCTCTAGGATTGTTTTTATACATATATTCATATAGTAGCCGACGTGGTCCACGCAAAAATACGCCCCAAATGTGGCTATTTCGGATGAAAAGAAAAATGTGGCTTATGGAAGTAGAATGTATAAGAAATGAACTCGAGATCCACTGGTGTTTGCAGACCTGATACTTGAAGGTGGAAATCAGTAAGGAGGAAGAGAGTTCCATAGCTTCGCTGCTCCGTGGTAACCGTAACGGTTCATCCTCAACTATCCATAGTCTCCACAAAGAAACAAAGGGAAGAGGCAAGTACACACACACACACACACACACACACACACACACACACAAAGTTAAGAGACGAAATAACACGAATGTAAAACTCTTCCTCCATAACACACAACGAACACGCACACACAATTATAAATAACCAGAAACAACGAAAACCTGGAATTACATTCATCAGCGTTACGAAAAATTTTATCGCACTTTAATGTCAACGCAAAATTCTTTATAAAAAGCATATCTGGAAACGATAAACATCAAATCAACGCATTACTAGCCGTCGGTAACATGTATCATGGTGCCATCAACGCGTGTCCATCCCTACTGTGTCTTACTCCATAAAAGTAACTGTTGCGAGGCCAATATAATCTCAGATCTCATGAACACCCCTCAATTACGTCCACCACCCCCTCCTCCTTCCCCTCTGCGAGGGGTGACACGACACTGCACGGACTCACCGCATCACTCGTAGCAGCAAATGACCATCTATCCAGTGTTGATATGTTAAGTACAGCGCCGTCAGAAATGACACCTGTGTTTACCCCTTCTGCTTCTGTCTAATATGCACGTAAATACCTCTTGCCACGACACGTCAAAAGACACGTAAGGCTACGTGAAGCAAGACAGGAATTCTTGTTGCGAGGATTTGATACGGTGAATGTGCACTGAAGTCTGCGGGGACTCCCCCCCACATGAAAGAAATCAACACCCATGAGCACGACGGGACGACTTCAAAAAGTGTATTATGGCCTGGCCTTCGACCTAACCCTTAAGGATACGACCAGAAAACCAGGCCATCCGACCCCAAGGGTCGTCCCATCCTCGTGAAGGTTCGTATAACGTGGGTACACGCAAGCTGACGGGTCATTCCCCCCCACCTTGCCCACCTCAAACTGAACGATGGCCTCACGGGTGAAGGGCTGTGAAGAAGGGAGGGAGGAAGAGAGAGAGAGGGAGGGAGGGGAGGGGAAGGGCAAACAACATCCAGGATGTCACTACGTCGGGAGATTCAGGAGTAAGGCGTCACGAACGCCTGCCCTTTACCCTAACGCGCTGACACAAAGCCGGTGAATGTCTGGCCCATGCCGTCTTGGCCAAGCAGTGACCAAGCACTGCCTGTGCGTGGCCACGAGACAGGGCGTCTTGGCCAAGCACTGCAACGCTGGTTCGTGGCCACGCGACAAGGAATAATCTAACAAAAAAAAAAAAAAAAAAGCAAGAAGCAGGTTGACGCAGGCTAATTATGATACATAAAACACGAGGAAGAACCACACAGACGCTGATCATGACACACACACGACACGAACCTGCATTAATATGTATTAATATAAATGACGTATACATTGCCTTAATGATAATGGATCCTTTTTTTTTTTCTACTCATTGAGACGTTTAAAATCTGGCAGAGGGTGTATTGGCCGCTGTCATATGACAATGTCGGAGCCATGCACGACTCTCTGTCTTTGCACCCCCACCCCACCTTCCCGCCACAATTCCCCCCTCCCCTCTCTGACCCCCTCCCGCGGTAGTAGCCCGCTCAATACTCAGCGCTCCAGGCGCCACCATAAACAATAACAAAACGAGTGTTGTCAACTCACCCACACTAGCCTTTTTTTTCCTCTGAGAGAGAGAGAGAGAGAGAGAGAGAGAGAGAGAGAGAGAGAGAGAGAGAGAGAGAGAGAGAGAGAGAGAGAGAGAGAGGCGATGCCGCCGAGAGCAAGCAAATTGCAAAATCGATGTCTCATTCGCGAGTCGGGCAGGACACTGCGGGCCCTGTGTACTACTACTTTCTGACGGAGTGGGCGAGCGCTTCTTGAAGCCTGCCTCCCCCCATCATCATCATCATCATCATCACCACCACAGCGGTAAGCACTGCCGAGGGAACCAAGACTGCTATGCGACAGAGGAGGGGGGTCTCTTTATCGCCACCGAGCATTACGCACGATAAAATTACAGACGACGCGAGGCGCGCCCGCGCCCCCAGCCTTGAAGACTTGCACGTCAAAAGAGACATGAGTAAAACGGGGAAATGAGAGGGACTCAGCGAGCTGACGATAATTTGTAGGTTAAAGGTACGCTAAACACGCGACACTGGTCGTGGCTTTATCCTGAACTATGCAAGCGCATTATTCTGCGATCATCAGAGCAGTGTGACCGTATGAACCCCAGCTGCAATTCCTAGGCACGTAAGACCTACCCGGTGACGGATACACGTGGGGGTTGGGGTACGGAGGGGAATTAAAGGGTGCTGTTACCGCTGTTGCGTCGGTACTACCCTTAGAGGTGGCCTTCACACGTGATCCTAAAGTCATGTGGTGATAGGTCATGCCCCTCGTACCCGAGGGGCACCCACCGTCCTGCTGGTGGGTCGTACGGTCGGGCTCAAGGATAGGTCCGTCGTGGTCCGGCGTCGCATCGTCGCTCTTAAGATTCGTACCGTCGCTCTCAAGGATCGTACAGTCGTGATTTTGGGTCGTACAGTCGCCCTCGGGTCGTACAGTCGTGCTTTTGGGTCGTACAGTCGCCCTAAAGGGTTGTTAAGTCGTGCTCAGGAGGTTAAATATTACCTAGTGAAAACTTACCATGGAAGACTGGTCTTCATGTAAGACAGAGGACACAATCATCACAAATCATTGTATCAACAAAACAATAAGAGACATAAAGGAAATGACGGAAAAAATCACAGCATGAAACATAGGATAAAAGTACATTTGAAGGAATCAATCTCGAACTGAGATTAAAAATGAAATGATGGTGATAAACCATCTCTATGAACAGAAAACGGAGCAACAGTGTGGCAGAGAAGCCTATCTGTGAACTCGGCCCCTTGAGCTTACGACCCCTCAACATGACCCCTATGAAAGACGACGGGGCGACTAATGAGCACGACTGCACGATCTGGTGACCTTACGCGGCCGGGTCGCGTCCGATAAGAGCCCAAAACACTCATACCCATGGGTTGCATCGCCATTCTCAAGGGTCGTACTCTCTCTCTCTCTCTCTCTCTCTCTCTCTCTCTCTCTCTCTCTCTCTCTCTCTCTCTCTCTCTCTCTCTCTCGCTAGAGTCGTACTATCGTCCTCGACGGTGGTCACGTCGCGCACAAGAGGTTTATCTACAGGTGTTTGAGTCACCACCAATGCTTGACACAGAGGCTCAGGCATGGCTATTTCTTCAACAATTCTGTTTTCCAAGGGTGATACCCCTCCCTTATATCTCCCATATATCTATATTCTCCCTAATATAACCTATATATGTATACCAATGGCTCTGAACATAGGAAACACATACCCATATATTTTTTCTAACCGTCGATTGTAGTGAGTTTAATATATGAATAACTGTGCCATTTACAGGGGCAAATCTGATTTACATGTGCCAGTTTTCCTACAGTAAACAATGTTTGTCATGCTTGATATCTTTTTTCCCAAAACATAACAACAGAAAACGTGGGGTTAAATACTCCAAATATTTTCATAAGTCCGTGTATAAACATACACACACACACATATATATGTATGTATATATATATATATATATATATATATATATATATATATATATATATATATATATATATATATATATATATATGGCGTTAATGAGACGGCCTCGATCAGGGCTTTAGGAGCTCGTGCCGTCACTGCTTAAGAAATCTTTATTACCACAAATTTCTGGACATAACCACTCAGCTTACTGCATGACACCGCCACAACCCTTCCCGACAAGGAATGCAACAGATACTCACGTCTTGCTTGTCGTGTCCCAGGCTCACAACACTGGGAGGAAACTGGCACAAAAGGAATGGTATGAGGAGCAGGTGAGGCTTCGTATTCCACCACTTACCTCCAGCCTCCGCCCCAACCATGTCCTGCACCCCCTCTTCACAGCGCGTGGAGCCACTCGCTCACAAAACCACTTACCTGGAATGAGAAAGCAAATTGCAGAAGATAGGCAAAGGGGGTTTCTCAAAATGCAATGCACCTACTGCATTGTTCACCATGTGTGTTACTGTGAAACTGGATATATATATATATATATATATATATATATATATATATATATATATATATATATATATATATATATATATATATATATATATATATATATATATATATATATCTTGGGTTGCACTAGGACTCTTTCTTAGAAACATGGTGTGTGTGTGTGTGTGTGTGTGTGTGTGTGTGTGTATGTGTGTATATATATATATATATATATATATATATATATATATATATATATATATATATATATATATATATATATACATATATATATATATATATATATATATATATATATATATATATATATATATATATATATATATATATATATATCCCTGGGGATAGGGGAGAGAGAATACTTCCCACGTATTCCCTGCGTGTCGTAGAAGGTGACTAAATGGGGATGGAGCGGGAAGCTGGAAATCCTCCCCTCTCGTTTTTTAATTTTCCAAAAGAATAACAAAGAAGGTGGCCAAGTGAGGATATTCCCTCAAAGGCTTAGTCCTCTGTTCTTAACGCTACCTCACTAATGTGGGAAATGGCGAATAGTATGAAAAAAATATATGAATAAATATATATATATATATATATCTTATCCTGAGCCAGGTACCCATTTGATCGACCAACCCACTGAGTGGATGAACAGCTGAATTGACTGTAGACCGACTGCCGTAACCAGGATTCGAACCTATGCGCTCGAACATGGGCGACCCGTGAAAGCGTCAACTACAGTGCACTATGTATAGCCTGTACCACGTAAAATGAATGACGATTTTAATCTTTTATCTATGCAATTAACAGTACGGTATAAATGCTAAAAATAACAAAACACTGCGATATCAGTTTAAAAATCACACACACACACACACACACACACACACACAAAACTCTACTTTAATTCTAATTCTTTATTCGAGTGAGAGAAATACGTACCTAATCTGATCCTAATCTTAAACCCCTCCTCGTGTTCACATGAAATACATTGTTTTAGACAATAAAAAGCTAAAGTGACGCTATTTTCTCTGGCATTTCTATCAAGAATATTTCAGTAAAATCTCTCCTCTCTCTCTCTCTCTCTCTCTCTCTCTCTCTCTCTCTCTCTCTCTCTCTCTCTCTCTCTCTCTCTCTCTCTCTCGTGTTAAGGCCAGATAACCTCGCTTGTACCATGGGGTCCGTGTGGTCTGTGTATCTATGTAACTCTCTCTCTCTCTCTCTCTCTCTCTCTCTCTCTCTCTCTCTCTCTCTCTCTCTCTCTCTCTCTCTCTCTCTCTCTCTCAACTGTGTTAATTCCAACAGCTTTGTTATGATGTTAAACACCTAGCGGCAGTCACCCAAGGTCTTATCGCGCCCTTAACTACCCGACTGGAAGGGGGAGTGAAGGGATATGCCGTCTCATTCAGAGGCAAATGGAGGTGATTACAATATTACCTTCCGCTGGAAATGCCTGGTAATTACCCCTCAGCACACACTTCTGGCGTATTTTCCCTAATTAGTCTCGGGGAAGAGATTACGAGGAACACAATCAACACAGGAGTTTTGAGTTCCACGCGACACGCACAATCATACACACATACGTTTTTGAGTCGGTAATGAGTGGAAGGCACTCGCGGGTGAGGAGTCCCTTGCCACACGGTGCATTCAATGTACAGTCAGCGTCCCTTAGGACACCTCACTCACCGGGTACAGCCCCTTAAGACACCACACTCACAGAGTACAGCCCCTTACGACACCATACTCACAGGGCAAAGCCCCTTAAGCCAACACAATTACTAGGTACAACCACTTACGACACCTTACCCACTCGGTACAGCCCCTTACGACACCATACTTAATGGGTACAGCCATCACGACACCACACTCACTAGGTATAGCTCCTTCCAACACCATACTCTCAACTGGAGTCCAATAGTAAGCTATTCATCCCCCCCCAAACACCACTCCCCTCCGTAGGAGCCTTTCGCCACACAACACACTCAACATACGTTAAGTCCCTCTGCACAACAAACACTCACAGGCTGCATGAAGTCCCTCACACCACAGACAGCACTCTAGACAACACACTCGAGCGTTACAGTCCCTTACATAACACTCAAGAAGTTTGAAGCCTTCACCACATAACACTCAAAAGATTCCAGACAATAACTACATATCACTTGCACTAAGTTCTCCCAGTGCGTAATACCCGTCACTTGTATACACCCCTCCACCACACAGACAAAGAATAGTCGCTTGTCACATAATACTGTCACTGGCGAGGGCGGTATCGCCACATGACACACTTACAAGCTGGAGTCCCTTCCTGGCCACACATCACGACTATAGCATACAAATCCCTCATCACGAGGAGCCCTCCTTGGCCACAGCACCTTGAACAAAGTTACCCATTGGAGTCCCTTTACCATATGAAGCACTAAGGATAACAGTACCCCAATCCCGAACAGACTCACCCACTAGAGCCCCTCATCCCATGAAGCGCTACCGGGTCAGAGCATCCCAATACAGAACAGACTCACCCACAGAAGTCCTTTCCCAAAACACACTTACAATTCAGGCTCTCTTGCCACACAATACACTTACTACAATTTAGGCTCTTACCACACAATACATTTACAAGTCGGGTTCTCTTTACACACAACACACACACAAGTCGGGTTCTCTTACCACACTATTACACACAAAAGTCGAGTTCTCTTACCACGCAACACACAAGTCGGGTTCTCTTACCACACAACACAATTACAAGTCGGATTCTCTTTACCACACAACAAGCTCCAAGTACACATCACCCTCACTACGAAACGCAGCACAGCATAACATGCCATGCGATACACTAAGGCAGTAAAACCAGCTTTATTGCTCCCGAGGTTACTGAACTGTTTTATTGTAATACAAATCTGTCAGTGTTCGGTGTTTCACATTTCTCACACGAGTCTAAAGCTCCGCTGACCAACAAAGGATATGTAAACAAACTGAATAATAATAACCCCCGACAAATTCAACAAATTTCTAAACCCGCGTCTCATATGTGACTGTAAAAAGCGCTTACCAGAGAGCATAGCGCTTTACCTGCCAGTAAAATACCTTACTTTCAGAAGTACAGAGACTACGCTATACTTTACCTAGATGTAAAACCTACGAAAACAAAGCCTTTTATAAAACACAAATATCCAGTTAATGAAGTAAAGAGTACTCGACAGTTTACAGAGATCCAAAGCTCACGAAAAACAAAGTCCTTGATAAATAAATAATTACTCAGTACCACACCAAACAAACAGGGACTCAACAACTCAACGTACAGCCAACCCAAAATATATAATGAAAACCACGAGCTCACTTAACGAGACCAGAATCTACGTTGACACCACAGTAACGTTAGTGATGAGACAAAGGAAGTCGTTTATCATTTCGAAGGACAACGCATCTGACTAAATGCATCCAGCATTTCGTATAGCCAGCCAGGCTGGGGAACACTAATATCCAGTATACTACGTGCAACACTGCAAACTCCCTCACGCAATAAATTATTCCAGCGTTCAGTATTTTCTTTCTAACAGATACGAATGCAAACATGTAAAAGCTTTTAATATCACTCCTGTTGACGTTACTGTTAAAAACTTAATTTTCGGCTCAGCTTCCACTTCACAGTAGTAAATTCAAAATTCTGTTCTGAATCAAAAAAGCAAAAAATTTTTTTCCCTCCCGTTATATTCTGTGCAGAGCATTCACTCCACACGCCACCCTGCTACAGTGACAAAGCTCAGTCTTTATATATGTATATTCTTAAAGGCGTCTAGTTAATATACACACTTCCCATTCCTTAAGAAATCATAACCATGCTTCCCCAATCAAACCAACCGAACCTATTTACCTTCAGGTAAAGTTTAAAGGACGTTTTGCTGCTTCTGTTACAGCGGGGATAAGGTACAAACAGGTACTTCACTTACAGCAGGTGGGTATACAAATTTCTATACTACGAGACGCCAACATAGCGAGCGAATGCGGTAAGTCTCCCTCCAACAAACATATCTTCGCTACACCCTCGACAAACGCATCTTCACTACACTTCACTAAATTCACTTCACCTTCGACATGTGCATCTTCACCCTCGACATGCGAGTCCTCACCATACTACATCCTCAACACCGCTGGCCTTTGACCTAACCGGTCAAAGGCCAGGGTTAGAATGCTGATTGTTGGAAAGAAAAAGAAAATAGAAGACCGTGTGCAATATCAATATGCTCTCCCTCCTTGGATGGAACACGATATATATATATACAGCAGGCATCCCCATACTGTAGCATTACTTAAACCTGAGGGAATGCCAAATGAATTGCTATTTTTATAAACCTTGAAAAATATGAGGAGGGAGAGCTAATTTAAAAATCAAATAAATAAAAACTAACGTTACAAGCGTTGTTTCGGTACTAAAATTGGCAGCTACTTCATAAAACCTATTTTTTAAAAGGCATGTAATATTTTTCTCTGAACAAGTTAATGAACTAATAATTTTCAGCTGCATCATATAATCAATTAATAAAATCCAACATTACAGTGTTTCCGATTCAGATTTTTTTTTTCTATTCTTTTTTAATTCTTTTAAACGTATTTATTATCTCAACAAGAGTTCACGCCAATGGCTGACATTCTATTAAGCGTGTTTCCTCTGACAGGATTTCCCGTCTGATTTTTGTTTCAGCTTTCACGGGTATAAACCTAGCGACCGTCAGCCGAACTGCGCAGTATCAAAGTGCTTCAGAACACACCGCAGGAGACCGTCCCTGTACAGAGCTCTGTGACATCTCTCGAAAACGAGGACCTTTTTCAATATCTATCGTTACCTACGGTGACTTTCAGCGGAGGGACAGACGCAGAACGGAGAAGACTTTTGAAAATAAGTGCAACAATATAATACGAATAATAAAAAAATAAATTTGTGGAAAGACTCCTGAAGTAGATGAAAGGGTTGGACAAAATGTGCCGGGAAACAGTGGCGGAAAGTAACAAACTACCAATACTACGTTACTCCACACTAAGGAAAGTAACGAACTACCGATACTTCGTTAATCCACACTAAGGAAAGTAACGACTTACTAATACATCGTCACTCCACACTAAGGAAAGTAATGAACTACCAATACTTCGTTACTCCTCACCGAGGAAAGTAGCGAACTACCAATACTTTGTTACTCCACTCTAAGGAAAGCCATCCATACCAATTGCTCTACTTTTAGCGGGCTACTTTTAGAATCTACTTTCACTTTACTATTTCGAACTCGGACTACTTATACTCAATTACCTTTCCAGAAGAAATACACGTTTACATACTACTTTATTTTTCCCTCGGGCGCCTCGCTATTTGCTGATGGGAACCTGGTTACTATATTGATGATACACAGTCAATTTTGTTTTACACACCCACTCTCCATACTTATTTTTTCTAACCAAATATTTTTCAAAGAGGTTTAAGTGAGTCTTAATAAGGCCACTGTACTTTTACTTCAGTACGGTCTATTCAAAAGTAACAGTTACCGAGAGCAATTGTTTCTGTAAAGGAGAGGATGGATGCGTTCACCCAAGGTAAAGACTAGGGTGGATGCAGATAATCATGCGTCCGTATTATTGTTAAAGGACAGGATGGATGCGTCCGTGCCACGGTAAAGGACAGCATGAATAGATTTATTATACGTCCGTATGATGGTGAGAACCACCTACATAGCCATCAACAGTAGCAGCATTTCCAACAACACCGGCAAATGCCACCGCCATACAGCCACCAACAGAAGGATCTGCTACAACACCGGCAGCATCTCCAACAACAACAGGAGAACCGTTCATACAGCTACCTACAGAAGCGGCAGCACCAACTACAAAAATCATCTACACTATCACAAACAACAGAAGCAAAACAACCCTCATTACGATCACCAACAGCAGCATCTCCACCACCAGCAGCAGAAACCCCCGCGTAACCACCATCGCCAACAGAAGCATCAAATGCATCAAGTGTAGCCTGCGGCAACAGAAGCAGTGGCAGAATCACCGCCAACACCAACAATAAGACAAGCAAAACCATCAGGAAGAACAACATTAACAAGAACAACAAAACGTTCAACAGTGGCAAAAGTAAAAAAACACACAAGCAGGAAGAACAGGATCCACCCAACGACAACAGCAGCAGCAGCAGCAGTATAGTGCCACCATCAGAGGCAGATCACCTGCATTACCACCACGATCACCAGTAAAACAGCCAAGTGCAGCAGCTGCAGCAGTAGCAGGAACAACAGCAGTAGCAGGAACAGGCAGCACCATCAGCAGCGACTGAGAGAGCCAAGAAGCCAATATGAGGTCCTTCAGGAGCTTGAGAAGGGTACACAAACTCCGCCGCCTTGATGCATAAATGAAATACTGAAGACAATATTGCTCTCTTCCCGAAGACGACGAGCGCCGGGGAAGGACGATGTGGGAGAGGGGCAAGAGGCGACGGCGACGACAGAGCGCCAGGACTTGACAGAAAATAGGTTTTGGAGACGTCGTCGTCGAAGTCGAGCGACATAAACGACACCAATGGGTTCTAGAGGTCTCTTCGACGAGTGCCATAAACGACAGAAACCGGGCCCTGGAGACTAAGGGAACTGTCGTGGACGAGGAGGACGACGAGACGCACAAGCACTGGCTTCACTAGCACGACGGCCAATCACAGAGTCGACGAGGAACACGTATCTAAAACAGATGAAGAACAGTTCACAAAAACCCACCGACAGTGAAGAGTGCACGAGTTTTTGTTTGAGAAAGATTATATTCCAAGTGATGGAGTGGTCCCCAAACCTGGAACCAGCCCTGATTACCCTCAAGACGCAACCCAGCCGTTCCCTTGACTAGGTCTAGCCCTGATTACCCTCTAGACGCAACCTAGCTCAACCCAAAACAACGCCCTGCCTGACCCTAGATCCATGCCTCAGCTCCGACACACGACTCTGCATTCAAATAAACTTGGCCCTAACCAGCCCTAAATCAAGCATTACCCACTTCCACACACCCTTAGCCATGTTCATCCCACCTTATCAGCTTGGCTCGGCCCTATCCATTCACCATGATCTGACCAAACCCTATGTAAGCTCTGTCAATTCCTATACACAGCTCTGCCTTGTTGATCCAACCCTAAGGACCACCTACAATTTGCCCTGACTACACCTCAATTAGCACTACACATCATTTTAATCCTACCTACTACACCCAGCCCAACTTGATCCTTGACCCTGTCTTACCTTGAACCATGGGCCTAGCCCTGCCTTTTAACAAACGAAAGACTTCCGCCTGCCTATTCCACACACTACTCCCATGTCAATCGTATATTCACCCTTGCCCATCCCTGAAACTCATCATTGTTCATCCCCATTCTCACTCTTGTCCATCACTTAAAACTCATCTTTGTTCATCTCCATCTCAACTATTCCCATCACTTAACACTCATCGCTGTTCATTCTTCGTTTCAACTCTTGCTCATCCCTTAAATTCCTTACTCTTCATCAAAGTTTAATTCTTGCCCATCCCTTAAACTCCTCACACCTCATCACCGTTTTAACCCTCGCCCATCGCTTAAACTCCGCACAGTTCATCACCGTTTCACCTCTCGCCCAACCTTTAAACTCCTCGCAGTTCATCACCGTTTTAACTCTTCCCCATCCCTTAAAATCATCGTTACCTCCCCTATACCCTCATTTCTCATCCAGGCCTTCTAGACTCGTTGCTGCCAGCCAGACAGCCAGCTAGCAAACCGCCCCCCCCCCCTCCTATGGCCCAGCCGAGCAATAAAGAGCGCCCCTACCCCCATCCTGGCATCAGACATCTCAAGGCCCGCCTATTGTATGCTATATCATAACTATATATAAATTACGCTGCCCGTCATACACCCGGGGAAGAAAGGCATAAGGGCTAGCTATTATCCAAGGCCTCTTCATAATGACGACCCACCTAAACTTCTCTCTCTCTCTCTCTCTCTCTCTCTCTCTCTCTCTCTCTCTCTCTCTCTCTCTCTCTCTCTCTCTCTAGTGGGGAGGAGAGGAATGGGATGGGGTGCAGGGAGGTGAGGCTAGGTAGGTAGGGGGTCGGGCATGGAGGATGCAGTAGAGGGCTGGAGGACGAGGGGTTGGCAGTAGGGGGGCATCACGGTTGTGAGGTAAGAGACAGGGCAGCTCCGGATCCGGCGTGAGATAAGGGCGAAACAAGGGGCGATCAGTGGCCAGGCCAGGCGGATCAGGGAGGGGAGGGGAGGGGGAGAAGGGACGGGCCAGGGGCCAGATCAGAGGGCCAGCAGGGATGGATCGTGGAGGGAGGAGAAGACCCTAAAGAGCATCGTGTAGGGGTTGGATCAGGGGCGGATCAAAGCAGAAAGGAATGTGGACTGGTGGATAAGGGATGCGACAGGACCGCATACATACAGGGCAGCCAGAGTAATATACAGTAGACTAGCCTCATGTGAGGCAGGGCAAACATTCGATCATCAAGGACGGGGTCAGTATGGGTGGGGTAGCAGCGGCAGATATGGAGTTGGGGGCACATCTGGGGTTGGGTTGGAGGCACGGATTTCAGGCCAGGCAAGGGCGGAGCAAAGGCGGATCAGAGGCGGAGCTCACGTGAGGCGGGGGCAGACCAAGGGCGGAGCAAGGCCGATGCAGCCGCCAGGCAGAACGAGGCACGAACGGAATCCACACAGATTCATATCACTCATACGAATGCTTCGGGAAAACATCCCAACACGTAGGCTGGACCGATTCGACGAGACGTCCGAACTGGCAAGCTGGGACGATTCGGCGACACGTCCGAAAAGGCAAGTAAGTGATTCGGCAGAACATCCCAACAGGCAAGCTACGCCGTCCGTTCATTAACAGGTGACATAATGAAGCAGCTTCCACTCTCATATGAACCACCTAAGGTCGACTGAATCCTACGAAACTGTAAATTTAAATCAACAAGTTGTCAGTTCCAACTTCCTTTCGTATGTTATTTTTCTGTACCGCTATGACAATTTCCCTTCTGTTACCTGCTTTATATAAAAAAAGAAAAAACTGGACAGTTTACGCAATAAAATAATCCTTTATTCTAAAAATACAATACGACAAAATGCAGTTCACAGCAAAGCGTTCACGGCGAAGGCCATTCATCTCAATGCATCTCTCAAATCCACTGTAGGAGAGAACCGCAACCTTTTTGGAACAAAGCTTCGTGCTGACCAGCGCGGTGCAATGCGTTAATGATAGCAAACTTCAGTTCCTTAATTACTGAAAGTTCAGAAGCGTAAACTTCATTGCTTTACACCCAAAAGGAAGAGATTTATTGATGTTAGATCTGAGGAACATAATACCCATTCAGTTCTCCCCACGTTCACCAACTCATCCACCAGGTAAAGTACTTTAATGATCCCCCACAACTGCTCCGTAATGGGAGGGTGACCCATCTGGCAACGAAGATTACGTCACTGCAGCCATTACGCTGTCGCAACTGTGGCATACCTTCAGTAGCCAGCATTTGGTAACGGTTATTGTCATTTACACTAACACAGAAATAGTATGATTTCTAAGAACGACGCTGGACCCTTAATTGGCTGCGTTTGGTGTGATGTCTGTCTCATCTGACCGATTAATCCTGCTGAGATGTTAATCATTATAATTCTTTTAATACTTTACACATTCCTAGTCTACCAATTACATCGTCCTCAACCAAACCATGCAGTAGGCATGGCCAAAGCGTTGATGTAAAGTCCTTCTTAGTGAAGTTCGTGGAATACTTCCCTCAGTTCTTGACTCAAAGGCTTTGCACTTTCATATCACCTCTGTGTATCTACAGTATTTTAATACAGTGTTCATTATTGTTATAATGAGTAGCTTCATCTCGATCTCAAAGACCGCTGGAACATTAGCTACACATCCTCTTTAGTCATATACTTTCTTAATTTCATAAAACATTTCATTCGATTTGGATGTTTCATATCATTTTTCGCACACTCATGAAGAATTTTCTGTTTTCCGATAATTCCTAAAAAAAAATTCTGTGCAATGGCGCTATAAAGAAAAAAATTGAAAAAGTTAGGTAATCAAGGTTATACATGCGTTATACATTCTTAATATGAATAAAGAACCCATTAGAATCATTCAGGCTCCTGTATACGAACAATATCTCCTTGACTGAAAAATGAAGTCCGATTCTAAAGAATCCAGTGGCACTGGCCTCACCTATGCAGTGTCTAAACCTCCTCTGTGCTCGCTCTTGTTAAAATTCCAGCCCCTCCTCTTTCATGACTGCCCTTTTTGTTTTCAAAGATTTAACTTCGACGAGGACTCCTATCGGAGGCGTACATGAAAACTGAGAAAGGTTAGACAGATATACGACGAGGCGGTCCTGCAGCGGGCGTAGCCTTCCAGGAGACCTACTCCGCCGTTCACAACTGCAGCGGACGTGCGCTAATTTTGTCGGGCTGCCGTAGTGATCAATTAGTTCGGTGTTGCAATTATAACTTGGCAGCATATGAAGCTACACCCACCTCTCTCTCTCTCTCTCTCTCTCTCTCTCTCTCTCTCTCTCTCTTCTCTCTCTCTCTCTCTCTCTGACTAATGATCCATGATTTCAGAGGTTGTTTTCCTGACATGCAACAATACTGGAGAGAGAGAGAGAGAGAGAGAGAGAGAGAGAGAGAGAGAGAGAGAGAGAGAGAGAGAGAGAGAGAGAGAGGGGGGGGGGGGGGGCAGCAGATAGAGACGATGATCCAAACTTTACCTCAAAACACCAACCAAAAACCTTGAGCGACACGGGGACACCCGAATGACGCCACCGCTGAATTTCTTCTGAATATCAACCACACTGGTCCTGGTGTGGAAGGTGGCGCTACAATGTGGTGACACAGGACAGAGAAATGGAAACGAATGTCCAGGAGGCGGCCACGGTGGAGGAATGCGGTGGGAGAAGACAGATGTGAATCTGGGAGGAAGACAAGTGCCAGCCTACGGTGAAGACAGCGGAGGACGATAGTGGAATAAGTGAATGATCGGCGAAGGACAGTGGTTTTAAAGGATGTTTTACAGTGATGATGAAAGATGGTTGCGGAGGTCAGTAGTAGTAGTAGTAGAAGTAGTAATAAGAGGGAAGTTATCGTGTGGCGGCGGCGTTGGTGGTAGCTCACGGTTGAGCTACAGGCAATGACTAAGGTGAAGGAGTGGAGAAATAAGAAATGGCGCCAGGTGTGCAGTAAGGAGTGGAGAGGAGTATGGAGGAAGGTAATTGGGATGAGAGGGTGGTGGTAATAAACGGGGGAGCCCCCAGTAAAGATGGGGTGGTGGTAATAAACGGGGAAGGGGTGAGAGTTCCCAGTAAAGATGGGGAGGGGGTGGTAATGAAAAGGGGGGAGCCCCCCCCCTCTCCCCAGTAAATGAGATGATAGAGGAATAGCGTAAAGTCAGTGTTGTTTTTGCTGTTGGTGGTTGTTTGTGGTGGTGAGGTTAGAGACGATGATGGTTGTTGCTGCAGCTGTGAAGGATAAAGACGGTGATGGGGAGAGAACAGATGACGATACCTGATGTCGGTGGTAAGGAGGGGGGCAGAAACCCGCGAAGGTGCTGGCTGCAAGGAAGCGAGTAAATGATGGGGGAGATACCTCCATTATAAATTACGACTGTGGGATAATGAGGCCAACAACTGGTAACAGCAAAGAGAAAAAAAACGTATGGTTGATGGCAAGATCCCCAATCCAATCGTTGGCTTGCCTGATCATTAACTCACTTGTTATACAACTGCTGTATGGCCAGCCTCTCCAAGCGAGGGTGATGAGTTCTGTTTCTATGGCCATCCTTCCAAAGCTCTGGTCATGGATCCAGGCTCCATGGCTAGCCTCTCCAAGCGTTGATTATGGGTCTTGGCTCTACGGCCACCCTCTCCAAGCGCTAGTAATGGGTTGTAGCTCTATGGCCAGCCTTCCGAAGCTCTGGTTAGAGGTTCTGGCTCTAAAATCAGAATCTGATTACGCTCCAGTCTCAAGCTCTTTACTTGCAGCCTCCAGCAGCACGATTTGCCCCAAGGAGGGGTCATCGAAGTACGTATCATGTACGGTTAATATGGAAAAGAGAGGAGAGGATTAAGGAACGTATAATACTATATTACACCTCTTTGTAAGACTGTGTAATCTATCCACTTCAGCACGACACAACGGCACGATCCTTGAGCATGATGGCATCGAGTGCGAGAGGCCAGGCCATCATTCTTGGGGGTCGCACTGTCGTGCCTAAGGGTTGAACCGTCGTCCTCAAAGGCCGTGCCGTTGTGCCCAGGGGCTTAAGAGTCGTTCCCAAGGGCTGTACCGTCGTGTCCAAGGGTCGTACCGTCGTGCCTATGGGATTACGAGTGAGGGTGCAGCCGACCGGAGAGCTACAGCCTCCTTGAGGCCAGAGGAAGTTGTTCAGAGAAAAGCAGGAGGAATATGGAGGACACGTCACTCTGCTCTTTGTCTACCCCAACGGCAAGGATTCCCAAGGGGCCACCGCGGCCAGTTCTCCATGGACGATGTACCTGTGGTGGTGGTGGTGGTGGTGGTGGTGGCAGAAAACAGTGGTGACAATGGTAGTGGTGTTGACTATGATACTGGCTGGATACGAGTAGGCTGTGGTGGTGGAGAGTGTGGTGGCCAACTACAGACGGTGAAGCTGGTGGTGATGCAGGTGGTATAGGTGTGGTCGATAAAGAGGCTGGTGGACGTGCTGGCCTGAGATAGCCAATGGTGGCGGCGGTGGTGGTGGGAGGAAGCAACAGGTGGTCGTGAGGGATACAGGTAGGTAAATGGTGGAGGGCAAAAATTATGTGATGGAGGGGGGAGTAGGGAAGACTTGGGTGATGGAGTGTAGAGACAGGGAGGCGGCTACGACGGAGAGGGAGAGGGGAGGGGGGATACGCCCTTCACGCCCGGCATGTGTGCACTTGATGCTGGTTCCTCCCCCGCTGGGACATTTGTGCCAATCCCCGCACACGGACATGACTTCGGCTTCAGTCTCTTCCAGAACACACACACACACACAAAAAAAAAAAAAAAAAAATCATAAATCATACCCTTTCATAAATCTACTTCATTTGCTTCTGAAACCGTGAAAATCAACAACAGATCAATCTCGTTAATTCATCTCTCTCAAGCTCTCATCTAGTGATCAAAATAGGAAATATCAAAACGCTGATCAACCCACAACGAACTGTTCCATGTAACTACATTATAGGCTAATTGCTAAAGTGCCATCTACATCACCGGAGGAACAAAGCGTAATCTGTAAGAAAATGACACATGACAATTACCAACAAACTGTCTGAGCGGGTAATTGATACCTGACATGACTGGTGGACATGCAGGAGCAATCCATGTGTACGTTTAATCTTACGATTATTTCGCTCAAATGGCAATCTTGCGACTGTCAGTCCCTTGGGTGCGACGGGTCGATCCTTGGGAACGACAATACGATCCTTTGAGAACGATCGTAAGATCCCTGAGAACGACAATGCTATCCTTGAAAACGACATTGCAATCTTTGAGCACGACGGTGCGATCCTTGAGAACGACGATGCGGTCCTTGAGCACGACGGTACGGTCCTTGAGCACGACGGTACGGTCCTTGAACACGACGGTACGGTCCTCAAGAACGACGGTAAGATCCTCGAGGACGTCGGCAGAATCCTTCAGCACAACGGTATGATTCTTTTGCACGTTAGAATGACCGCTGAATATAAAGGCATGACCCTAGACACGAGTCCCAAGGGTGAGGCCAGAGGTACTTCCATCCCCTGGCCCTTGGATGGTACCGTCGTGCTCAAGGATCGTACTGACGTGCTCAGGGATCGTGCCGTCGTGCTCAAGGATCGTACTGACGTGCTCAAGAGGTAAAAGCGCCAGACTAAACGAGATTGCTCTGAAAAGTTTTCTGGAGAGAGAGAGAGAGAGAGAGAGAGAGAGAGAGAGAGAGAGAGAGAGAGAGAGAGAGAGAGAGAGAGAGAGAGAGGTAAAGCTACATCTAAAATACATAATCTTAGGCAATTATCTACACCATGGATGAGGGTATGTGACACAGCCCAGGCGACGCTATGCTAGGCTTACCTAATTACCATCTTCCCTACACCAGCAAGACCATGGCCAAGTTAAGGTGCCCCGACAACTCCCAAGCCATACAAATCCCCCCTCTCTCTCTCTCTCTCTCTCTCTCTCTCTGACACACACGCACACGCCTCCACCTACACTAACTCAACCCACCACCACTCGTAACTCATAATCACCGACCACGCCAGATAAGTCATCCACTCCATATCGTATACACGTATATATTATATATGCCACACCCACACCCATGATTGTGTGTGTGTGTGTGTGTGTGTGTGTGTGTGTGTGTGTGTGTGTGTGTGTGTGTGTGTGTGTTAGGAGAGCAAACATAAGCCTTGACCACAAGGGTTATGACCCTTGAGTACGAGAGCACAACGGTATGACTCTTGGATACGATGGTATGGCCTCTGAACTGACCCCGAACTTAAAGGCCGGGTCAAAGGTCAAGCCATCACACCTAAAGGGTCGTTAAGGTCGTGTTCCTGGGTTGTACTTTCGTGCTCGAGACATACCGCATACTCTGTGAACTACCAGATCATCACTCTGCCTTTTCCACCCCTTCCAACAGCCATCTTCATCAAGTTATATACTTACTTCCATCAGATTATCTTTTCACAACCACTACATCCATCCGTAAACCCTCCTCCACCCACCTATATTCACCAGAAACACCCCACACACACCACCATATCCACAAATACACCCACCAACACCCCTCTACATTCACCAGAAACACTCCACACACCACCACCACATCCACACATACACCCACCTACATTCCTCTACATTTACCAGGAACACTCCGCACACACTACCACATCCACACCGACACCCACCTCCATTCAACAAAAAAAAAGATCCTTTGTAACCAGACTCTTGACTCGAAGAATATACGAAATCATCTCAAATCATTATAAAAGAAACAGAAACAAAGAAAAGAATCAAGATAATATGTGGAGATAATTCCGGGTCGCCCTGCCCTTCCACGACGCTTACCATCACCTACCACTTACCTAAACCTCCCCCATCTGGTCATTCCACTTACCTTAATGCCTAACCTTCTCCCTCACTCAAAAGCCCCACCATACGCGCAACCCACACACCCGGCTATATGGGCCAGAGACACGCTAGAACCTGGTGCCAGGCTGCCTGGGATGGATGGAGGAAAGGGAACTAACACCACACGCCATACCATCGCTGGCTCTACGCCCTCTCACACTGCCAGCTATATTTCCTCAATGGTTCATCTCGCAGGCGGCATCGCCAGCTATACTCCTCCACTGGCTAACCTCGCAGGCTGCATCGCCAGCTATACTCCCTCAGTGGCTCACCTCGCATGCCGCATCACTAGCTATACTCCTCTTCTGGCTCATCTCACAGGCCGCATCGCCAGCTATACTTCTTCACTGGCTCGCCTCGCAGGCCGCATCGCAAGCTATACCCCTCCTCTGGCTCGCCTCGCACCGGCCGAACACGCTACGGTTCTTCTACAATAGGGCCGGATATGTTCCTTTTTTATGAGTCTGAAAACCCCAAACCGAAAACTGGCACCTGAGAGCCAAGGGCTGTAACCATGGGCTTGTCGGCCACGCTGGTGCTGCGGTAGTCTTTCCCGAAAGAAGGCCGGACTGACCAGCAATGAGCACGAAGGTGACTCTCGGGCCCTTAAGCACGACGGTGACTCCCAGGCCCTTGGTTATGAAGTCGCGGCCTTCGGACCTTACCCTCAAGGGCCAGGCAATCTCGAAGGTCGCACCGCCGTCGTGCTGAAGGTAAGTACCGTCACGATCAAGGGTCGTTCCTTCGCGTTTCAAGGTCGTAAGACCTTGCTCAGTGGTCGTACATACGTTCTCAACGGTCGTACTTGCGGTCTCGAGGGTCGTACGGCCGTGCCCAAGAGCTTCAACAGCCCCCATTCTATCAACCATGAGTATTTGATATTCATAAACAATCTACATCTACCAGTTCAGTAACCGGGATCAGGTGTATAACTATCATGTATCTAAGTAAACTTGCATACACACCTCCCTCAGCATCTACCCATCTGAACTGACATCGGTGCGCACATCTATATGCTATATATATATATATATATATATATATATATATATATATATATATATATATATATATATATATATATATATCAAAATGACCCCTATGACAAACAGACAGCTAGAAAAACAAACATTACAAGAACTGTAAACAAATTGTTCAAGGCAAATTACGCCAAAATAACCAAGTAAAGGCTGATACTGTAACTGAAAGAAAACTAAGACATTATGCATTAACTTCAAACTATTGCATTTCACAAGTTGAATCTATAGCCAGACTTCACGGCACTGAGAGTACCAGAAAGAAGGAAACGACTCCTTTTGCAGGTTTCCTGTAGCTCTGAGGCTGCACCTCCAGCAGCAGCAGGGAAATGGTGGACTCTTATGGAGTGAAAAGTTCCACGATGCGATTCTACTCCTTTCCGTCCAGTGACGATAATATAGTCCCGTCGGAGGTGACTTTTCACTCGCTTTGTAACCACTTAAAGACAGAAGTCGGTAATATATATATATATATATATATATATATATATATATGGGCATGTGAAGCTGTCAGGGGAGAGCGCGGAACTGGTCTCTAAGGCTTGGCTGTGGATGGTGAGCTCTGGTTGCGGTACATTATACATGTCAACTACGTAGACAGTAGATGCGAGCAAATGACGCCGTCGTTTCGATTTTTCTCTACCCCTCCCTCCCTAAAGTTGGACGCGGAGAACAATCATCTACACTGAAACGTGCACTAAATTTCACAAACATGTCACCGAAAGGTTTAACAGCACTGCGCACAAAACATAAGAGTCGAAAAACATATAAAGCCAAAATCAAACAGCGTAAAGCATGTGTATAATTCCAGCCCACCTCCTGCTTTACCCACAGCCAGAAAGCCTACTACACTACTATAAAGCAAACAATCCCAAACGATAGGAGTCAGCCATCAACCCTTACGATGAACACGAGTGCGAGCAGTTTGTTCCCAAGTCCCGCCGGTAACAGCCCCGTCACAAGGGCCAGCCTGATCGATCGCCTTAGATGCGATACAGGTTCGTCAATTTTCTTGCGAGGGGGGTCGATCGATAGAGACGCTCATGATATCAAATTACACGATAATGTAATAAAGGAGAATGTACCCCTTCCCCCACCCCGCCTCTCCATCGCCATCACCACCTCCTTCCACACACACACACACACCTGTTCTCTCCATCCTACTTACGTTCTTTTTCCTTTGTCCCCGTCAGCCGGTGAAGGTGACGACGATATGCAGTCATGCAAAGGAGGCATGATCTGCTTGCATGATCCCACATTGGAATTTCCTCTCGCCACATGCCACAACAAGGGAAGAAGGGGGGACACATGCCACAGCCTCCTGCCTCCAGGTGGTTTCTGTTCCAGGTAATATGCACATCAAATTATCGACTCTGACAAGGTGAGTGAATTTCATCCCTCTGGTAGTGATTATCGCTTCAATACCAGCATTGACTGCGGTACCATGGTATGCAGTACCGTAAGTGACTGTGGCACCATGGTATGCAGCACCATAAGTGACTGTGGTACCATGGTAGGTAGCACCTGCAATGACTGCGGGACCACGAAAGTACCAGCAATGACTGTAGTATCAAGACAGTACAAGCAGTGATTGTGGATGGTAATACCGGCAATGACTGTGGCGCCATGGCAATAGCAGCAGTGACTGTGGTAACACAGTGCACCACCAGTGTCTGGAAGTAGCATGGTAGTAGCAGCAGTGACTGCGGTTGAGGATAACGTATGGAAGAACGGGGAACATGATGGTTGGATGGAGGTAGTGACAGATGGCTAGAGGCAACTGTACGTGGCCATAGATGTGCTGGCAAGTGGCTGGAGGTAGTAGCAAGCGAGTGAATGGTGGAGGCAGTGCCTGGAAGGTCAGATAACAGGATACCTGATGGTCCATGAGGGGCTTACCTACTGCCGTAATACTATTTGTGGTGGAAACTGGAGAGTAAAGCATAGGAAAAGTTAATGGTTGTTTCTTGATGAAGGATGTGGTGGGTTCTGGTGGATGAGGGGATGTGCTCGGTGGATGGTTGAGTAAAAATCGTGTTGGGATGGACGTGATGACTGATTCAGAGGGCCAATGGCCGTCCACTAGCGGCTGACTGGGGTGGTTGTGGCGACAACTGTTGGACATATTGGGAGGTACTTGCGGATAATGGTGTGTATGGTGTAGCCTGGATGTATTGGCAAGCGAGTCCACATGCGGTAGTAAGGGAAGAGGGGAGAGGCAAGTGGTGGTGGTGGTGGTGGTGATCGTCGTCGTCGTCGTCGTCGTCGTCGTCGTCGTCGTCTCGTCGTCGTCGTGTTGAGTGTGTGTTTGGTAGTCTCAACGAGAGTAAATATCAAGGGGAGGAGGAGCTGCATGAGAACCACCTCTGTCCTCAGCGCAGACGTTGCCTGGAGACACGCCCGCTGACGTGAAACGTAAACACAGGAAACAAATCCCACAACAAAAGACATAAACTTTTGAAACGTCTCTTTCATCCCATCCTGTACATTCCCTCCTAAGGAAGGTGTGCTACCGGGCATCGAACCTGAACTGACAAAGACGTCTCTGCTGCCAATCGTGGATTTTATTTTCGATGCGGGTGTGCGGATCCCACTAGCTGCAACCATTGAGATAGCAAGAGATATACATCAACCATTACGAAAATTATCTCACAGGAATATACGAGGCCTTTTCTTCGTCTGTGCCTGGCTCTACCTTGTTAACGCGGGGAACTAAGAAGAAGTTTTTTTGGGGGGGGCCCTAAACACACACACACACACACACACACACACGGAGCACATGAATAGAAGAGTATGATAAGGTTCCTTACTCCTTGAGCCCGACGGTGAGACCCTTGAGCACAACCAGGCTCACGTGATGGCCTGTGTGGCCTTTATAACAGTCGTGTTCTCAAGGGTCGCACCGTCGCGCTTGAGGATTGTACCGTCGTGCTCAAGGAAAAGAGCACCAAAGACCACCACAGTAATAAGAGGATACGTGTCTTCAAGCATGGGTCTTCAAGACTAACATTAACCTTAGTGCCAGCGTCAGATTTCGTGCTGTTCTAACACTACGCACAGGGCTCTGGGTCTGTCAGGGAGGCGGGGGTCTCTGGGAATACAAGTTTTTTTTTCAGTTATATAAGCTTTTCGATGGTCTAAATCTGTACAGGGTACTTCAATGATGGCGTGGGTCACAGATACGTAAGGGAAGATGGAGGCAAGTATAGAGCGTTACAGTAGGGTGCATCAGATTTTCCCATGTCACAGACATTGTCTTTAAAAGCCTCACGAAACGGGCAGTACACTTCGCTGGGCCTAAACCAACCGAAGCATCAGGGGAAGTGGGGTACAACTGGGGAAGTGCCCATCAGTCTCTCAACGGGGCGCCCGTACAAGGTCATAGGTCAAAGTTAATGGTGCTCTCACAGCCTCTCTTGGGGGAGGTGATTTATGAGCCAGGATTCGGCCTGTTTATCTAAAACGTCTCATTAATAATTTATACATGTTATAATTCACTCCTTATCCCAGGATGGTTAGCTAATATTATATCAAATAATGCAGATGTCGCCGGAATGGCTTGGAGAGAGATTTCCATGTGTCATTTAAGACAAAATATGACCTAACAATACACTAAGACAATATATATATATATATATATATATATATATATATATATATATATATATATATATATATATATATATATATATATATATATATAATCAAAATACCACAAGCGCAACCGAACATGTGGAAAACCACAAATAATTCTATACGTCCAAAGGAGCAGCAACTAGAGCCATGATAATCACTATATTCTAAAGAGACAAACGATCTTCGCTTCCTATAAGAGGGCGTAACACAAGAGAAAAATAAGATTAAATTCTCACTTTCCTTATAAAATTACCCTTCCACACCCACCTCACCAAAAAATAAAAATGAAAATAGAGTCAACCCTTCAATATAATTCAATTAAATATCATCTGACTAAATACGGCAGAGTCATGCTGATAGTGCAGCTTTTTTTGGGTGGGAGGGTTGTTTTGTGTCTGTGCCATTTAAGTGAGCTACGCCATTAAACTATAACATAATGTGGTGAGGCGAAAAACACAGGGAATTCTTCAATATCACTGCCGGCCCAAAATACCCAAGAACAGCCGGCTTACAAGCCCCATCCCGCACGGTTTTATAATACTAACAGTACGTGTTATAATGTACCTTAATCATATCTATTATATACCTTTATCATACTTGATGTAATATGTCTTAATGATGATATGCCTCATCCATCATCTGGACCCCCTGAAGAATGACTGTAAGACCCTTAAGCACGACGGTACGGGCCCTTGAGTATGATATGCCTAGCTAATAGGGTCATCAGGGTCAATTACTCGCGCTGTCTTACCCAAACACGTACACCGTCGTGTTCAAGGGCTGGCTCGTCTCGCTCAAGGGTTGTTCCGCTGTGATCAGAGGTCGCACCAACGCAATCACATGATCCTTCCAATAAAGTAAACACCTACGAATTTTGGTAATTCATTCAGGAACTATTCTGACTCCAGGGATACTATCCTAAATAACCAGGGAACCTTGATACATAAGATTTACGACCCATTCTGCATTTTCACTCTCTCTTTAATGTAAATGTAAATGTAAATGTGTGTGTGTGTGTGTGTGTGTGTGTGTGTGTGTGTGTGTGTGTGTGTGTGTGTGTGTGTGTGTGTGTATTCAGCTTAATCATGCAAGCAATACTGAACCCGATCCTCCCCCATGCCCCAAATTTCTCATGGGTTACAGTTCGAATATTTATAGCAATGGCTAAAAGAAAGCAAGAGGAACAAGGCTTGGACAGGACCCCTTATCAAGATTTCCTAAAAGGCAAAAGAAAGTATTTAACCGAGTCTATTCATGAGAATCACGGCTTCTTTTCCATGAGTTTCTTTGGCTGTACTGTTAAGATGTGTTAAGAGCTTTTCTCCCGGGTGGAGTGGAGTACTTTGCAGCTCCCAAGACGTTCTGGTCAACACATTTCATTTTTTTTTTTCGCCTCACTCTTTAAGAAATTATTTTCAACATACGAATAAAAATAACTTGGCATTTGCTTCTTTTGTCTTTTCCCTCTTCATGTAAAACCTCTTTACCTTCAGCAGTCAGGTCTTCATGACCTAACTTAATGATAAAGATAACTAGATCACTTGATCTAACAATGAGAGATAAAGATTAAATGATTCATCTTGACACGGAGATAATGATAACTTGGACTAACTGAATACGGAGAAACAGACATATTAATATTTTTGAGATTGACTCCCGTTATCATTAGAACAAACAAAAATTGTCTGAATGATTAACAAACAACGCTGGTTAATATTTCTTTTTCTTGTGGAGTCAGTTGTCTTCTCTGTACCATGGTCAGGTGGATGCCGCCTCTCGCCTTCCTCTAAAGACACACAGAGGGTCTTGTCTTCCTCCACGGCAAACAGCGCGAGACTTAACTTCCTCCACATCACACACAAAGGACGAGACTAATCTTTCTCCACATCATACACGGAGCAAGACTTATCTTCCTCCGCATCACACACAGCGCGAGACTTATCTTCCTGCGCAAGACACACAGCACGAGACTAATCTTCCTTCACATCACACACACACAGCACGAGACTTATCTTCCTCCGCATCACACACTGCGCGAGACTTATCTTCCTCCGCACCACACACACTACACCACGAGACTTATCTTCCTCCACATACCACATGGCGGGGGGCTTGTTGTCATCCTCCACAACACGTCTGCCTCGCTGCGGCCTTCGGTACCTGACTCCTTCGTCTAAAACTCTTCACAAAACTGCAAAATCCAATCAGAGGCACAATCACCGGTAAGGCCATGAACATAAAGATACCAATCGCGGCCTCCGGAACCACCTCAATTCCCAGGTAAGGAATTCCATGGATCTTTCTTCTTTCTCTTCTTTTTTTTCCTTCTTCTTTCCAATTCCTTAATCGGTATTGGCTGGGATTCCGATAAGGCCAGCCAGGCCCCAGCACCCAATACGTACGTACGGACTAGAGAAGCAGCAAAACAGACAAAAACAGAAATACCAGCACCTGTTTAGCTATCTGCAGTTCTCATCTATATATCCGGCTATATCTACATTTCTACAAATTCTTCTCTGTTTGTTTGCTGCAAAATAAAAGGAGTATATCTGCATGTATGTACCTGTCTCTGTTTAACATATACAATGGAGTACAGTCTCGACACAGAACTTTCCATTCTAAAGGAGTTCACATTTCCGCGCCACCCCAAGTAGAGCAGCCTTGGAACGCAGAAGCCTCTGGAAAGAGATCCTGAGCAACACCAAAAATCTTTCTCAAATTGGTCCAAGAGTTAAAAAAAAAAAATAAAAATGAATATATATACAGGCGCCTCGGTGTAGTTTTGGTTATCACTGCTGACTATTAATCCACTGGCCTGGGTTCGATCCCTGGTGCTGGCAGACTGCGCACAGCTCATCCAGCTGCTCACTCTTTCTTTGGTTAGTTTGTAAATGCGTACTAACTTCGCTTAGGGTAAAGGCACCACAGCCTAGCCAGCCGAAGTCTTATCAGCAAGAGTTAACCCAGGGGTGTCCATGTCTCGGGACATGTCCCTCACTGACGGGTCGGTGAGCCTAACAAGGGTTGACACTTTACTCTTTTTATTAACACACACACACACACACACACACACACACACACACAACACACACACACGCACACATAACTACATAGTCCAACCTGGTAAGGTGTCATGAGTACTGCACTGGATCCTGAGCCCACCATCCACGGTAAAGGTTCATAGACGTGACTCCTTAATAAGTCCTGGTTCAGGCCGTTAACGAAACGTCGCTCCCCGTACACCACACTGACCAAAGTCATTCTATCATATACACACCTCTCACCCCTCCAGAATGTTCAAGCTCCAGTACCCCACTGCCTCTTTCTGTCTCTCCTTCCATCTCTTTCTAGGTCTCTCACTTCCCTTCCTCCCTCCAGCACAACCCAGTCAGCAATCTTCATCACACTGACCCCAACTACCACACTTCTTTATTACATGATTAATCTATTCCAAACCAAACACTGTCCTCGGGTGTTTTATTTCCGACACTTCCCGTCTCTTCAGGTCTTACTATATTCATGGCTCAAGGCTCACATCCATACTACACTCTCGGGACTACTATATCCCATAACCATACCCATCTTTGCCCTGACAGGAAACTTACATTTCCTTCCACACACTCCTCAATGCTACCCCAAGATATCTGCCACCTCTCCCACCTTCCCGTGACTCACTTCGCCTCCCATGTTGCCAAATCGCTGGCACGTCCACTCCCTAGTACCTAAAGCACCCCACTTCCTCCAGGTCCTCCCCATGCAAACATACATCCAAAACATTCTGCCTCGTCACCCTGCAGCATCACAGTACCTTCCTTTAGCTCACATTTACTCTCAAGTTTCTCCTGTCACACAAACTCCTAAGTTTTGTCACGAGTTTCCATCTGGAGTCTGCCAATACAGCCGTGTCATCTACAAACACCATATAAATAAATGTATATATATATATATATATATATATATATATATATATATATATATATATATATATATATATATATATATATGAGAGAGAGTACACTCTGACGTTATTTTTAACTGCTGTACCACTTTGTTCCTTACTTCAATTCAACTCATCGTTCACTTACCGGCCGAATGTATATCAGCTCGTCATCTTAACAAACATATTCTTTTTTAATAAGGAAGATATTGCATTCAATAACCGTCGGGTAATGCGCTTTAGTTTCGCACTGTTTTGAACTCGCACTATTGTTCATAAACGCTCCATGTTAATTACGAGATAGACAAAAGTTTTAATTGCTAATTAATATGTGAAAAATACAGCAGCCGGCAGCTCGTTAAAACAATAGTTGGCATCGCTAATGAACCACTAATCTCACACCAAAACACCGAATCAGGAAAAAGCGTACTATGTTTTTCATATGATCATCGTCAGAGCTACATTTTCTATTGATGCACGGCGGACAATTAACATGCATGCACGGATGCCGGCCGTGCCACAGGGCACGTGCCCCCAGGCGAGCACACAGGCGCCAGCCAGCCAACCCTTTCAGCGAGCGGCCGGCCACCCAACAGACCACTGAGGAGAGTGATAGCCGATCGGTCGAACATTGGCTATGGAGACTGGCGACGTGGTAACAACAACTGTTGCCCTGTACAGGACACCCGTCAAAAGACTATCCATATAGGATAATATAACCCTGGTCCTCAAGTGTACATAACAACCGTATAGCATCACTATATAGCGAACATTAAAACCAAATTCAATAATCATAAACAACCAAATATCTTCAGAATAATCAAAAAACAAGAGTAAGAATAAATTACGCTCTGATGATCCCTTTCCAATTAAATTCAACATTCATTATGTATAAACCACAAAATAATAAAACTAAAAAAAAAAAGTATCAATAAATAAAAAGAATGAGAGCTCTCTGAAATATACTTCCATATAAATTCGATAATAATCTTAATAATCCAACCACTAAATTAAACTAGAACAATCACAAGGCTAACTAGAAATAATCAAATAAGCTTTAAGCTCCGATGATTCTATCTATTCCCCTCACTGCACTTATCATTGGCCAACAGAGCAGAGGCGTCCTGGGGGCAGGGCACGTCATGGTACATCAAATTACCGAGACACCGGAGGCGACCGGTAAACGAGTCATTAGCACCAATTACCAGCGTGCGTGATGACTTTCAACCCTTGGGTTGCCGCAAGAACTGACCCACCCGATTGCATTCAACCTTAAAGAGTAAATTCCACCGAGTTCTTCATTCAGCAATATCTGAACACGTTACTATCCAAAACCGATCAATAAAATCCATCACAGATTTATACTAAAACTTATCTTAGTGTATAGTTGTAAGTCTACTATCTATATTACCTTTACCATCTTTTATCTGGACTTGTCAATAAAGCGAGAGACGGAAGTGGGTGGTCACATTCAACACTTCTAAAGGTAGAAATACGATACACTGAGGCGTCCCCTTCTGCCAGTCAGCGCAAAGTGGAGGAACTGGTGCTAATTCAAGTGGGGGTGACCCGCTTCAGAAGGACGGTACGACCCTTGAGCACGATGGTACGACCCTTGGATACGACGGTATGACAAACTGCTCTTTTCTGACCTGTCCTGTCCTAGGGTCAAAGGCTCAGAGGCCAGGCCACCTATACCTTAAGAGATCGTACCGTGCCACCGTACCTCAGAAGTCGTACCTCAACGATATTACTGTCGCCGGCTTCTCAAGGGTCGTACCGTCGTGTGTTCAGAAATCGTACCGTCGGCTTCTCAAGGGTCGTACCGTCGTGTGCTCAGGGATCGTACCGTCGGCTTCTCAAGGGTCGTATCGTCGTGTGCTCAGGGATCGTACCGTCGGCTTCTTAAGGGTCGTATCGTCGTAATCAGGACGGATTAGGGATAGAGGGGTAATTTCCACGGCAAATCCAGCAAGATGAACCACCACCACATCGAGACCGAAAGGATCAGATAACATCGAACGACCAATTCCTTTAATGGAGAAAGACTTACGGCATAAACTGGTTAATAAAACCAGGGCCTTCCAGTCCTTTAGCCGTCAGTCCGCAGTTAAGCGTCCATCACATGTGTCATTTACACGGCCGCTTTGCTGATTATCTCCCACGTAGAAAATCATTCAATACTCACTGTGGAAGTAAACAGGCCATTAACCTGGCCTATTAGTCGAGACGTAAAAGAAATCGCATGACATCTAGGCTTAAAAAAAAAAAAAGGAAAATAAGAGAGAGTATCGGTAATCTAACCGCCCACGAGTCGGTCAAAAGCAATAATTACCATCCACCAGCCGCAACGATTAGTAATTAGGCAAAACGACAGCTAATCATTAACACTAGTCACCCCTAATCAGCATATTGCAGCAGATATGTAAACCGGAATCAATGGCTGTCAATAACCCATCTCATTTCGCCCCCCCCACTTCCCCCCTACCCCCGACCCTAACGTATCCAATGAATTCTGTCAGTCCCCCCTTCCCACCCCACCACCACCAACACCCTCCCAATCCCCTCTCACCCCTCACTATCATTGGGAATATTCCCTCATATAGCTAATTTTATGGCTAATTAATGAGGGTCGAGGGAGATAGATGGGGGAGGGAGGGTTTAAAGAGGGGGGGGGGGGTTAGAAATGTAACCTGGGCGAGCGTAAAGCACTGGTCAACACCAGTCACTCACACCGCTTTATGACCCTACTAAATCAGGTCATTAAACGTCAGTAAAATTATCACGGGCGAAATGTTGTATAAACCCACACCACCCCCGTACCCCTTCCTCTCCCCCTACACCCTCCCGCCATCATCAAGCACTCCATCAGAATCGTCATCACAGCCGTACACTCAATACTCAAAAAAGCAGAGCAATACTGTGTTGGTGATTGTTATCCGTGATCATAGAACGAGGAAAGGAAGTGGTTTATGGGACGGGATAACGTGAGAGGATAAAATGTTAACGAACAGGAAGAGATAGGTTTAAAGGATAGGGAAAAGAAGGGTTTAAACCGTTAAAGGACGAAGAAGGGATACGTTTAAAGGACGGAGAAAGGGAGAGATTAAATCGTTAGAGGATTCGTTTAAAGGACGGGGAAGGGAGAGCTTAAAGAATGGGAAAGAAAAAGGGAAATAAGAAGGGACAAGGAAGGGACTGAGAGAAGGACTGAGGGGACTCGGGAAGAAAGGAGTTTTGAGACCATTATTATGGGTTGGGTTCCAGTTAGACAGTGGCACAGGTCATCACCTGAATCACCTGTGCTTCGTCCATTCCAGACACGTCCTACCAAATTCATCGCTTCTTCCTCGCCTCCTACAGAGTGTTCTTCTCTGTGTATTCCCCTACGTTCCGCAAGTTGAATGTCGTCCATCCAGTCTCGTTAATATCAATCTCATTTCTTCCTATCTCATCCTTTCCATCTTAACAGCTCCAGGTCGTCCCCACCATCTCGTCCATATTAGGTCGTTCCCATTATTTCGTCCACTTCAGGTCGTCCTCACCATCTCGTCCACTTCAGGTCGTCCCTACCGTCTCGTTCACTCCAGGCCAGGCCATCCCCACCACCCTCATCCGCTTCATGAGGAAGTCCAATGATAATTATTCCACACTCGGTCTCCCACAGCCCTCCCTAAATCTTTCACCAATGTCTTCCTCCTTCGAAAGCAACACACGATGAGGTCGGTTGCACTCGCGTCATGAAGATGGCAAACTCGAATCACGGGGTTCAAGAACCCGCCGACAGTAATAGCCAGCAGCGTTTCGAATCCCTCTTAAACCTCATGAATATTAGATATGTTCATGCCACGGCGCATGGCAGAGGATCGCAACGGCTCAACACGCAAATATACATGTCGACACCAAACCTTACCACCTAATAGGCTCTCTCCTGTAGCGTTTGGTACTCTGCAAAATTAACAAAACTCGCAGGCATTTTGTCCAAACATTCCAGTCAGTCTCACAGTAATCCTGAACTATTCTTTCGTGACTCAATGCCACCTTGAACCATACGTTCATGTCTCACAACCGCCTTGAACCATTCATTTCCTTCACAAGTCATCCTGAGCTATTCAAAAGTCAATGACAAAATCGTCCTGAACTATTCACTAGTTATTTACAAAGTCATCCTGAACCATTCACAGAGTCATATACTCATGCCTCAAAGCCACCCTAGACTATCCAGTCATGTCTCAAAGCTACCTGGAACTATCCACTTATCTCTCGAAAGCAAAACCCGAACCATTCACTTGTGTCTCAAAGATCATCCTGAACAATTCGTTCCAGTCACACATCTACTATGTCCCATCCATACAAGCCCCACACCAACCTGGCTCTATCCACTCCTGCTTCACAGCTATCATGCCCTATCCACTCCAGCCTCATAGCCACCTTGCCCGACTCAATCCTATCTCACACCAACTTGGCCCTTTCCACTCCCGCCTCACATCAACCTGGCCCCATCCACTCCATCCTCACAGCCACTTTGCCCTACCTACTACTGCCTTACAGCTACCGGGCCCCATCCATTCCCGCCTCACATCCACCTCTCACCCATCCATTCAAGCGTCAGAGTCGTCTCGCTGCGTCTGACTCTTCACCGAGATCCTTCACTAACCTCTCCAAGGCCGTAACTATCCATCTAGTTGGGTCAGCACCTTCACTCCCCACCACACACCATCCTCCTCTCCCTCTCTACTCCCGCACTATATACATATATTTCCATGAATTATGGCTTACAAGAATGAGTTACTCCCTGCCAGTGTTAAAATACACCCAAAAACTTTCCCACCTTGGCATCTTCTCCATCTACTCACTTTAAGAAGCGGAGGATGAATTCGTATGTGTGTTTCCATCTATCTTCCCTTACACTATTTTTCCATCATTGTAAAACACCAATAAAATGAAAAATATAATCGGAAAAATACCTTAAACGTAAAGTTATGTTCTTCATAAATGATAAAAAACGACTGTTGTTAAATTTCTTTTTTCTCTTGATAGTGGGATGCGTTTAGTATCCCTCTGGTGGCCAGGGCCCTAAGTAGGCGTAATGACGTAGAGGCGTCACTTTCTCTTCGCTACTGTCACATACACTTCCCCGATATATTTACCTCAACTTTATGCCCAAAACTTGTGCTTCGCTTACACCAGAAGTTGTCCATTCCCGTCCCCACCACCTGTGTGCACCATCTTTCTCCACCAATCTGTGTGCGTCATCTTTCTCCAACACCTATGTACGTCATCCTTCATTACCGTCTGTGCGTCATCTTTGTCCACCATCTGTGCACGTCGTCTTTCTTCACCATCTGTGCGCGTCATCTTTCTTCACCACTTGTGTATGTCATCCTTTCTTACCAACTGTGCTTCATCTTTTCCCAACACCTGCGCGCGTCATCTTTCCCTACCACCTGTGATCGACTTCTCCCCACCACATGTGCTCCACCTCCTCTACCGCCACCACCCTCGCCACCTGTGCTTCACAAGCCCCCACAACACGGATACTCCATCCTCACCCGCATCACCACCTGTGCCTCAACTTTCCCCACTATCTTCCCCCCTTCAAACTTCCCTCAACAGCGAATCCGTCGCGTCCAGCAGGGCTGCTGACGCACCAGCTGCCCGTAATAACCCGGAGTCCTGGAGTGGCCGGTGAGTGGAAGCCCCATATAATGAAGTCCAAACAGCTGGAGTGTCCACGGTCAACACGCACATACACACACAACGGGGGAGGAGGAGGAGGGCAAGAAAATCTCTCTCTCTCTCTCTCTCTCTCTCTCTCTCTCTCTCTCTCTCTCTCTCTCTCTCTCTCTCTCTCTCTCTCTCTTTACCCCGTCAATACACACCACCAGCAATATGTCGAGGCTCCTCCCAGAGCAAACGTGCAGGGGGGGGGGGGGGGGGGGAAGCTTCCATGAAAACTTCCAGGGAAAGTTATTGAAGGTGGAACTACAGGCATGATAAACCAGCTCAAGTAATATATGCAAAAGGAGAGCAAAAAGACGAGCCCTCTGTGAGAATGCAAATGGCTCTGCCTTGTAAGGCTATACACACACAGGCACACCCAAGCAATCTCCAAGCATAATCTATGCATGTTGTTCGTCGTTCTCCTGTTGTATGTACCCTTCGTGTAGGAGCTTGAGAGTGCCTGATGGCATTACAAAGGATGACACACTCAGTACTTCCAGAATACAAAATCATATACACATAAAAAGGGACAAGTCTTTAAAACGATTTCAAAAGAGGGAACGAGACGCTGAACAGATAAACCAAACGTACCAAGCAAACCTAACCAGATGAGGATGATATACGACTTTACTGATCGACCTGACTTAAACTATAAAGGTGAAAATACTGAATCACATGATCTAGTTCTGTCAGGAACAAAAAACTGGTTGCGAATACAAAAAAAAAGAGAGAAAAAAAGATCAAATCACCCCCAATTAAGATGCAGTGATTCACTGAGGTCGGCAAAATAATGACTTGAAATCAGGAGGCTGGCAATATAGTGACTACAGTCGTCATAATGATATAACGACCTAACTACTGAAATATCTATTGATCCATGTCAAGAGGAGAGTAAACAATGGCCCCACCTGATGCAGATGACGATCTAATTCCTCTGGGCGAAGATGTGATGGCATCGTGCGGGATCAACGACTCAGCCATTGCCAAATAGAGATATGGATGTGGACAATACAGCGGCATGATTCTGCTGGCAAATACAATGACCCGATTCAGCAGTGATGAAACGGTTTGGTCCCAGCGACCACGACTGGCCGACTGTTGTTAAGGATGCAAATGACAATGACAATCCACTGTGTGATAAAAGTACCAGATTAACTGGATGCCTAAACGACCTCTACCAAAATCAATGACCTAAGTCTACCGGAATATCAGTAGCTAGTACACAATCATCATTTTTGGGTACTACTCAATTACCATCAATGGATCATTAACCGGCTCCACAATGAAAAAATCAGTAACATCCAACTACAATGGAACATCTCGTGAAGACCCAAATACTAAATGAACAATGATGTGCTTCAGAATGACCACAACAACCTGACTGTACATAAGAGTACAATGGCTTGAGTGACACAACCTCCTGACTATAATGAAGACCGGGAGAACCTCACTACACTATACATACAATGACCTAATTCCTTCACCGATATAATGATTGACTACCTGCAGACAGCAGCATACCCTTTCCGAGACCTCACAGGCGAGGGGGCAATGCTGACTCCCAGATCCTTCTCAGAACACACACAATCCTGAAATTTATTACCTGCGTGTGTGTGTGTGTGTGTGTGTGTGTGTGTGTGTGTGTGTAGACACACAGGAGTATACATGTATATAAGGTGAAGAAACGGGGCAGCACGAGTGTAAGACTCTCCCGGTCACTCACACACACACACACACACCATTGTAGATCTGAGGACATAAATTCTTGGTGGTTCCTATAGGAAACATAAGAGAGAACGATAATTCAATGAGCGATATTGGAGATTAAAACGAAAAATTCACTTTATATAATACAAAAAAAAAATATAAATCTAAAAATTATGGGCTGGATGAGAGTTGTGAGAAAATACTAAAAAAATACTTTCGAGCACGATATTAAATCCCAAACACGTATTTTCAAAGTTTAATATTGTACTATGTGACAATTTACAGGTGCTGTATATTTGTCCACCCCACAATATACAAAGTATCACTCCACCGAACAGTTTTTGTGTTTTTTCTGCGTACCTCCTCACAATTACGGATTAAATAAAAGGTCTTCCATAACCTGATTCCCATAGGGGTTAAAAAGCCATAATTTACGGTCTTAACAATTCGTAACTGGTACAATGTAATCAGCATTAATTGTCCTTCCATTTTTTTTTTTCGGGGGATGGGGGGGGGGCTAACTTTTTCCATTTTGACGATAATTTTCAACCCGTAGCAACAAAATATTTGACGGCTGGACAACCTGAAACAAAGTATCTCTGTCACCTACTTTAACAACAACTGTACGACCCGATTCAAAATATCTAACTACACAGCCCGAAATAAAATACTTAACGACTGTACAACCCCTCAAAAAATACCTGACGACTCTACAACCTAAAAACAAAATAAGTTTATGCACTCATGTCACCAGAAAGAGCCAAGAGTTTAAGGGAATACGCAACCAAAAGCTTCAAAATATCTTACGACTGCACAACGCGAAACAACAGCAACATTCCAAACGACTGAACGAAAGCCAGAACAACAAAAATTCTTCCCGTGTAAACCATGCGGCTCTGGAGCCCATAACATTAACTACGGCGATGTACAGCCCCGCCCCGGCAGTACTGTAAATTGGAAAAATTCCCGCTACATGTTTTCATTACATTCTCTATGGAACACGGAGCGCTAATCACGCGGGGAAACGCTAACGTAGCCGCA